>NC_089837.1:141784629-142084629 GCF_035609145.1 Eleutherodactylus coqui | reverse complement strand
TTTACAGTGCTCCCGCCAACTCAGCCTTGACTGGGGAGTGGTGACACAGTCTTGCTGGGGAGCCAGAAAGCTGTCAAAGGCCTTAGAGAGTGTTCCCCTGCCTGTGTTATACATGCTGCCTGATCTCCGCGCCTCCCCTGCTACCTGGCCCTCGGAACTGCCCCTTCGGCCACTAGCGCTGTCGGATGGGAATTTTACCATCAGTTTGTCCGCCAGGGTCCTGTGGTATAGCATCACTCTCGAACCCCTTTCCTCTTCGGGTATGAGAGTGGAAAGGTTCTCCTTATACCGTGGGTCGAGCAGTGTGTACACCCAGTAATCCGTAGTGGCCAGAATGCGTGTAACACGAGGGTCACGAGAAAGGCATCCTAACATGAAGTCAGCCATGTGTGCCAGGGTACCTGTATGCAACACATGGCTGTCCTCACTAGGAAGATCACTTTCAGGATCCTCCTCCTCCTCCTCCTCCTCAGGCCATACACGCTGAAAGGATGACAGGCAAGCAGCATGGGTACCCTCAGCAGTGGGCCAAACTGTCTCTTCCCCCTCCTTCTCATCCTCCTCATGCTCCTCCTCCTCCTCCTCAACGCACTGAGATATAGACAGGAGGGTGCTCTGACTATCCAGCGACATACTGTCTTCCCCCGCCTCTGTTTCCGAGTGCAAAGCGACTGCCTTTATGCTTTGCAGGGAACTTCTCAAGAGGCATAGCAGAGGAATGGTGACGCTAATGATTGCAGCATCCCCGCTCACCATCTGGGTAGACTCCTCAAAGTTTCCAAGGACCTGGCAGATGTCTGCCAACCAGGCCCACTCTTCTGTAAAGAATTGAGGAGGCTGACTCCCACTGCGCCGCCCATGTTGGAGTTGGTATTCCACTATAGCTCTACGCTGCTCATAGAGCCTGGCCAACATGTGGAGCGTAGAGTTCCACCGTGTGGGCACGTCGCACAGCAGTCGGTGCACTGGCAGATTAAACCGATGTTGCAGGGTGCGCAGGGTGGCAGCGTCCGTGTGGGACTTGCGGAAATGTGCGCAGAGCCGGCGCACCTTTCCGAGCAGGTCTGACAAGCGTGGGTAGCTTTTCAGAAAGCGCTGAACCACCAAATTAAAGACGTGGGCCAGGCATGGCACGTGCGTGAGGCTGCCGAGCTGCAGAGCCGCCACCAGGTTACGGTCGTTGTCACACACGACCATGCCCGGTTGGAGGCTCAGCGGCGCAAGCCAGCGGTCGGTCTGCTCTGTCAGACCCTGCAGCAGTTCGTGGGCCGTGTGCCTCTTCTCTCCTAAGCTGAGTAGTTTCAGCACGGCCTGCTGACGCTTGCCCACCGCTGTGCTTACGTGCGACACCGACTGCTGGCGACGTGCTGCTGCTGACACATCTTGATTGCGAGACAGAGGTTGCGTAGGAGGAGGAGCAGGAGGGTGGTTTAGTGGAGGAAGCATACACCGCCACAGATACCACCACCGAGCTGGGGCCCGCAATTCTGGGGGTGGGTAGGACGTGAGCGGTCCCAGGCTCTGACTCTGTCCCAGCCTCCACTAAATTCACCCAATGTGCCGTCAGGGAGATATAGTGGCCCTGCCCGCCTGTGCTTGTCCACGTGTCCGTTGTTAAGTGGACCTTGGCAGTAACCGCGTTGGTGAGGGCGCGTACAATGTTGCGGGAGACGTGGTCGTGCAGGGCTGGGACGGCACATCGGGAAAAGTAGTGGCGACTGGGAACTGAGTAGCACGGGGCCGCCGCCATCATACCTTTGAAAGCCTCCGTTTCCACAACCCTATACGGCAGCATTTCCAGGCTGATAAATTTGGCTATGTGCACGTTTAACGCTTGAGCGTGCGGGCGCGTGGCGTCGTACTTGCGCTTGCGCTCCAACACTTGCGCTAGCGACGGCTGGACGGTGCGCTGAGAGACATTGGTGGATGGGGCCGAGGTCAGCGGAGTTGAGGGTGTGGGTGCAGGCCAGGAGACGGTAGTGCCTGTGTCCTGAGAGGGGGGTTGGATCTCAGTGGCAGGTTGGGGCACAGGGGGAGAGGCAGCGGTGCAAACCGGAGGCGGTGAACGGCCTTCGTCCCACCTTGTGGGGTACTTTGCCATCATATGTCTGCGCATGCTGGTGGTGGTGAGGCTGGTGGTGGTGGCTCCCCGACTGATCTTGGCGCGACAAAGTTTGCACAGCACTGTTCGTCGGTCGTCTGCACTCTCAGTGAAAAACTGCCAGACCTTTGAGCACCTCGGCCTCTGCAGGGTGGCATGGCGCGAGGGGGCGCTTTGGGAAACAGTTGGTGGATTATTCGGTCTGGCCCTGCCTCTACCCCTGTCCACCGCACTGTCTCTTCCAACCTGCCCTGCTGCTGCACTTGCCTCCCCCTCTGAAGACCTGTCCTCAGTAGGCGTAGCAAACCAGGTGGGGTCAGTCACCTCATCGTCCTGCTGCTCTTCCTCCGAATCCTCTGTGCGCTCCTCCCTCGGACTTACTCCAATTACTACTACCTGAGTGATAGACAACTGTGTCTCATCGTCATCGTCCTCCTCACCCACTGAAGCTCTTGAGACAGTTGCCGGAAGTCCCCAGCCTCATCCCCCGGACCCCGGGAACTTTCCAAAGGTTGGGCATCGGTCACGACAAACTCCTCCAGTGGGAGAGGATTCGGAACCATTGCTGCCCATTCTGGGCAGGGGCCCGAGAACAGTTCCTGGGAGTTTGCCTGCTCCTCAGAATGTGTCATTGTAATGGAGTGAGGAGGCTGGGAGGAAGGAGGAGCAGCAGCTAGAGGATTCAGAGTTGCAGCAGTGGATGGCGCAGAATTCTGGGTGGTCGATAGATTGCTGGATGCACTTTCTGCCATCCACGACAGGACCTGCTCACACTGCTCATTTTCTAATAAAGGTCTACCGCGTGGACCCAGTAATTGTGAGATGAATGTGGGGACGCCAGAAACGTGCCTCTCTCCTAATCCCGCAGCAGTCGGCTGCAATACACCTGGATCAGGAGCTCGGCCTGTGCCCACACCCTGACTTGGGCCTCTGCGTCCTCGCCCACGTCCACGTCCTCTAGGCCTACCCCTACCCCTTAGCATGCTGTGTTACCAGTAGTGCAGAAACAGCACGCTGTAATTAAATGTGCCGCTTATTGGCCTGTGGTTGGAGGCAGGAAAGAATTTTGCGCAAGCCTGCTGTAACACTTAGCTGGCTGCGTATGAATTAGGACAACTACCCCCAGCAGAGACGCAGTACAGTCAGGACGGTCACAGGCAGCCCAAATAGATTTTTTTTCCCAAATTTTTTTGGAAAAGCCCACTGCGTATATAGACTGGATATGTCTTTCACTGTCCCTGCCTCACCACCACTACTGGCTGTGGACTATGTAAAATTACTGCAGGACGCAATACTCTGGACGCAATGCTCTGCACGGCCGATAAACAAAAAAAAAAAAAAGTGCAACACTGCAAAAAGCAGCCTCAACAGTACTGCACACGGTCAGATGTGGCCCTAAGAAGGACCGTTGGGGTTCTTGAAGCCTAAAATCACTCCTAACGCTCTCCCTATAGCAGCTCCGGCATCAGCAGCACTTTCCCTGATCTCTGTCAGAATGCATCTGTGGCGAGCCGCGGGAGGGGCCGATTTATATACTTGGGTGACACCTGATCTCGCCAGCCACTCACTGCAGGGGGGTGGTATAGGGCTTGAACGTCGCAGGGGGAAGTTGTAATGCCTTCCCTGTCTTTCTATTGGCCAGAAAAGCGCGCTAACGTCTCAGAGATGAAAGTGAAAGTAACTCGAACATCGCGTGGTGCTCGCCTCTAGTAACGAGCATCTCGAACACGCTAATACTCGAACGAGTATCAAGCTCGGACGAGTACGTTCGCTCATCTCTATTAGCTATGTGTGAAAAAGCTTTATTATTTTTATTCTATGAACGTTGAACTAATGTAGGTTTAACAATAGAGAGAAAAGGGGGAGATTTACAAAGCACAAAAGGAAGCCATATAAAAATCATCAACTGCATATGGGAGCATTTGAATGATAGTTACCTTCACAGCTCAACACAGCCCTCGATTTGTTGCTTGCTTACTGTTCTTGAATTCAAAGCTCCATGTGATTGATGGTTTCTCTTTTCTTTGACATTTTTAATATACTGACAGGTTTGAACTTTCCTACTGTTATATTTGCCTTTGCATTGTCCTGTGCTTTTATTTGTCCTTGAGCTCACAAATCTACTTTATCCATATTTTAATGTCTTTAGGAATGCTAGCTTTTAGCTCAGGAATCATTCATGCTACAAAAAGATTATATGTAAATGTTTATTTAGCTGTATATATATATATATATATATATATATATATATATATATATATATATATATATATATATATATATATAATGCCATCACGATTTTCAACTCTAAAATTTACCCTAAAAAAGAGTGGTTTGATATTCTGCTTGAAAATCAAATAATTAGACTATCAGTTACATTCAGTATATGTACCGTAAAAAACAAGCTAAACGCCAGCATTAACATATATAATATATACATAATAGACTTCTGAAATTCAATGGAAAGCCAGTTTGTCATACAGAAATATAAGGATAGACTAGATGGCCCATATGTTTTTTCTTTCTCTCACAACAAATTTCTATATTTCTTTGCTTCTATAAAAGAAGTTTAGACAATTGATGTATACTATTAAAAATATTTAGTATAACTCAATTTATTAATTTATATACTGGCTCACTATGACCTTAAGGGCTTAGTCACATTGGTGCATCGTCGCCCGTACACAGGCGCCGATGCACCCATGTGACTGAGAAATTACTGCAGGAAGAAGAAGGCCGCACTTCAGGACGGACGACTCCCCGCAGCGCTGAAGAAAGAACACATGACCGGCCATAGAGCCTGAAGTGCGGCCGTTTCCTTCCTGCAGTAACACGGGCGCCGATGCACCCGTGTGACTAAGCCCTAATAGTCTAGAGGGTGGTCTTATTGATGGATAGCCCTTCCTTTATTTATGTTGATACATGGAAGTATTTTACTATGACTACTTTTCAGGCCTTTTTTAACCCCTTAAGGACATGGCACTTTTTTTCCCCCATTTTCATTTTTTACTCCCAGTTTTTTAAAAAATCATGTCTTTTATTTATCCATCGCAGTCACTGTCTGGGGGCTTGTTTTTTACAGGAGGAGTTGTATTTTTTAATAGTACTATTTAATGTACCATATGAGGTACTGAAAAACTTTTAAAAAATTCTAAGTGGAGGGAAATAAAAATAAAAAGAAACCGTCAGTGTATCTTATTTCTATGGCATACACACTGCAACAAAAATGACCACTTAACTTTATTCTATGGGTAATATGATACCAAACATATATAAGGCTTTTTTTGCTATACTACTTTTTTTTTCAAAGATATTTTTATTCTGGATTGACAGCCCTGGGGCTTTTCAGAAAGCCCACAGCTGCCATGACACCTACACGGCAACCCGTCATCTCATCACAGGGAGGGGGCATATGGGACCCCCGAACATCCTTCGGGAGATTTAAATGCTGCCGTCAGAATTGATGGCAGTGTTTAAGGGGTTAACAGCTCCGATGAGCCATGTGGCTTATTGAAGCTGTTGCAGGTAGCTGCCAGCTGTAAGAAACAGCTGTCAGCCATGATGTATGGAGTGAGATAACCCCACAATCTCCCTCCCTATATGCCCTGCAGCTGCAGGACGTAACTGTAAATTCTGCAGTTCTAAGGGGTTAAAGTGGCCCTTCAGTCCTGGAAAAACAAAGATGGCCACACCACTTCTCTGACTACCTGATGCATCATCAGTCTAAATGAGTGTAGGCTGCTTTGATTGGCCAGCGCTGCCCTTGTGAGCAGTACTAGACAGTCAGAGCAGCATGTAGTGTTTTAGGTTAATGATGCATATCAGTTTGTTTGTATAGGCCTGGAGGGTCACTTTAAATTCGTAAATTAACTTAGGGTGAAGTTAGACAAGCGTCTTTTTGTGCACGCCTCTGTGTGCAAAAAAAAAACACGACTGATAGAACAATTGGTTTCATTAAATTCAATGAATTACTGAGCACTGCCTCTGCTTGGCTGAGCACTGTGACCAATCACAGGAAGTGCTCAGCTGTCATTCAATAAATGAGCGCTCAGCCAATCACACACTGGCCTTTCAGGAGGCGGAGATTTTTAAATACTCGGCAGGAGAAAAAGCTTCAGAAGAGTGCCAGGCAGCCAACAGGAAGACAGAATAGAGCCACGAAAGAGGCGGAGAGGTAGCTAAGGATCATTTTCAGGGAAGGGGTTATATAGCCTTTCCCCAAAAATCACTGGAGGGTTTGCCTGCATCCCTTTGCTTTTTAATGGGGCTGCTGGCAGCAGCTTTTCTACTGTTCTAATATTTTATAACAGCTTTAGTATATACATTTTAATTTGTCCACATTTATATTAATATATGATATATTTTGGACCAATTGACTGCGGTTCATATATTATTAGAAGTCTAAAGAAGACCAGCAGAAAAGATAACTGAGCATGCTGGAAAGAAGGACCATGATCACAGTGATAAGCAAGCTTTAGTGAACATTGGCACCGAAATATGGAGCCTGCTGGCACTTTTTCAGCTGTTGTAAATGTCGGGCTGGAGGCCTCTTTGCACAACATAGAACATAGTGATAAGTAAAACTTCAGAGACAAAACTTGTTGTCACCCAGCTTCTCATTCAAGCTGATGAAGGTGCCAGTCTGGAACAGAAACACGTAGTCAATCTTCAATAAAGCTTGCTTGTCACTATAATCCTGGTCCTCCTGGTGCTGCTGTAATAAAGAGTTCAAAAGCAATGGTCCTATTACACTGGTCAGCCTGCAGTTATATGGGCTGTTATCACAACTAAAATGGGGAGAGCTGCAATGGAATTATTATAGGAAAGAATTCCTATCATTTGTTACTTTATATAACACTTGTCACACATAAACCTAAAGAAAATTAAATATATATAACAAAACTCAGACTCACCAATAACTTATTTAAAACTTGCTGTTTTTAAGATAAAATAATGAGCAACTCACATGTATAAAATATGACAAATATTTAAAATATATACTTTAAAATATTAAATAACAGAATCTAAATCAAATGCAGGTTGTTGAGCATGCTGGACCTTTCTGCAGGGGCCTCTTTATTTCAGTTGTATTTATGCATGATTGCAGAAAAAGGCCAATTAAATGAATGCTCATTTTCTTAGGTTCCCCTGTGTAATACTTTTGAAAACAAGCCTTGTACATGCTAAAAAGATTATATTCTTTGCATTACTCTTAGCCAAATTAGTACAAAGTGGATCATGCCAAAATATGCTGAGTCTTCACTGTGCATGGAGCAGCAAGGTTGTAGAAAGCTATCGTTAGATGAAAGTTATCTGAAGAAAACCTTGGTGATACTGTAATACCAGTACTAGAAATGCATAATGCAGTATTACATAAGGTAAACCGTATATCTACCATAAATATGTCCCGTAGCTAAAGTGTCAGTTTTGTCTGGTAACAGAAATAAATGCTAAGCAAACCATAGTCTGACCATATGTGTATAAAGGGAAAACCTCTCTCTCCCCTTTAATAGAGACATTACTTGAGACAATTCTTTCATTTGCCATGTAAAATAATCAATATTATGGGAAATACTGTACATTTGCAATACTCCATATAACATTTTTCATGATTATTATCATTCAAATCAATAACCATCGGCCGCTATTTTTGTAAATTTGTGACAAAAGGCACCAAGCAGTGTTTGAAGCGGGCTCAGGTGTTGAGATTACATAGTCGATTCAAGCTATGCTGATGTAGTGAGCGTCAACATGATATTTTACATGATAACTCAACTGTATTGTACTACAATGCTGTAAATTGAGCTATCACAATGAGCCATGCTAATGATTGCCATATATATATATATATATATATATATATATATATATATATATATATATATATATATATTACAGTTTTACAGTTTACACAAATGTTATCCCAGCTATTTAACCCCCTAGATACCATGGTCAATAGTAACTGTGGCATTCAAGTGATGAGACAGAGGAAGAGGCTCAGTCACCTGATTGCCCCACCCCGTAACATGATTGTTCTGGTGCCATTGGGTTGTCATGGCAGCTGGGGGCCTACTGAAGCCCCTCAGATCTGCTATTTTAGTACTCCCATTGCACTCTACCAAAGAAAGGGCTTAATGGGCTAATGCTGACAAGTACAATGCACTGCAATAACAGTATTACAGTGTATTATACAAGCAATAGTATGGCAAAGTCCATTACTAGGATTATAAAAATGGAGAAAAAAAACCTTACAAAATGTTCTAAAATAAAAACAAAATGCTAATAATAAAACATACACCTCACCCCACAAAAAAAAATCCCTGACATAGGTCCATCGACAGAAAGATTTGTTAAATTATGACTCTTAGAATATGGCAACACAGAGCAAGCTTTAAAAAAAATCTATTATTTTGTAAAAGTAGTGAGACATAAAAACTAGAAATTTGTTATGACAGTTCTCAAACTGCAAAGCAGAATAAAAATTAATATATACTTTTTACTGCACAGTGAATGCAGTAAAAGCTAAATAACCATTCCCAAAAATTGTGAAAATGCTATTGTTTTTCCATTCCACCCCACAAAAATTTCAAACTTTTTCCATAAATTATATGGGACATTAAACAATGACATGTAAAACTGAAGCGAAAACATAACATAACTGTCTTCTAGTGCAGTAAGCTCAGTGACCCATGACTGCAAACTCTTTTGCTAGGAAACGACCAGAAAATATTTGAGTGTAAAGAAGTCAAATACAAGCTCTCTGGATTGGCATAATTTCTCTTATGTACTCTCAAAATAAAGTACAAAAGTATTTCCTTTATTTAATGAAATGAAGGAGAAAATAGGAATCTATTTTATGGTATGTTTACAGATTATGTATATACTTCGTGTTTTCTGTCCCTGATTTGCATGCAGAAAATACACAGTGTATTATGGTACAAGCTGAGTGGATGAAATTTCAAGAAATCTCATATATACACTGCTGAAAAAATCTACAGCATAAATCCACAGCATGCCAATGTATGCTGCAGAATTTCACCCCCTTTTAAATGAGAGGGTGAAATCTACAGGAAATCTACATCAAAATTCATCAACACACATGCAGATTTTTCTGTGGATTCATTGCCATGTAGACATTGCCATTCATTCCCATGTAGGCATAATCTACATGGAAGTGTTCAAACAAAGGCTGGACAAATATCTGTCTGGGATGATTTAGTGAATCCTGCATTCAGCAGTGGGTTGGACCAGATGATCCTGGAAGTCTCTTCTAACCCTACCATTCTATGATTCTATGATAACCTTAAAGGAAACCTGCCAGATCCCATAAACTACCTGAGTGGTAGGCAGCACCGTATATTGACAGACACAATGATTTCAATAATCTGTCACTCAAACCCATAGTTGAAGTGGTTTTGCAAACCATACTTTTGAATCCTTTCAGGGCTGGTCTAGAGATGAGTCCAATGAAGCTCATGCATATTCATACATACACACTCCCCCCCCATCTTTATCTCTCCAGATGCTGATTAGCAGGTCCCTTTGTGTGCAGTCATTAAAGGGCCTTAGGCTAGGTCACTGCCTTTTAAGCTAAGGTCCATTTACAGAGGATGACTGTCAGGCAAGCGAGGCACGACACTTGTTCCTGTGTGTCCGTGCTCCCGTGCTGTCACATAGGAGCTTGAAGAGCTGGTTGATTCACGGAGGGGCCAGCAGGGAGGCGGGGCAGTGCAGGAGATTTCTCTTCTATCGCTCCCCCGCCCCTCTCCATTAAGATAACACAGCAGCCGTTCACTACTGAATGGCTGCCGTTTAAACTGAAGATGAGCGATCAGCTGATCGTCCATTATTTATGCTGCACGAAGCTGAACACAATAATACCACCATACCCTACCGAACCTCACGGGTAGCACCATACAAAAAGAACCAGCCAAGTTAGAGAGCTATTTACACTGTTAGTCCCTACAGCTGTGGTTTGGGAGGGGGAGCAGCGGAGCCACTGCCGTTGCCATTACTGCCACCAGCCCCTTCGCGGTCTGTCATGGGTCGTTACACATGCATAAAATTTTCATGTAACAGGCTCTGCAAGGGTAATTGCTTGGTTGTACGTGGCTGACCTTGGCAAAATGAGCTACTTATTATAAGTGCATAATCCATGACGACTGAATGATTGCCATAGCGTCTCCTATCTGAAGGGAGTTGTCCATGATTACACAACTCTTTTAATGGAAATCAATTACAAAACATCCATCTGTTCTAGATGGTGCAAAGCTAATGCAGCATGCATTTATTTGTTTAAAGACAAATCTACAATTACATTTTAGGCATTACACTCATTTTTGATTAGGTAATGAAAGAAAATAAAAAGGTAAAATTATGGATTTGCATGTTCAAGTATATAACACTCTTATGATTCCGAAAAAGTATTATGACTGCATATGGTTAAATTATGCCAAGAGATTTTATGAGAAAGTGAGTGGTAAGTGAGCAAAACTGCAGTAAATTTGCTCAGCCCTGTCATACTCATTTTCAGCCTATATGCAATATTTGGTCCTGGGTAATTGTATGTTTTAGATTCATGTAACAGTCCCAAGTTCATCTATTACAATGACAAAAACCCGTTTTGGAACCAATTTGAGCTCAGCGGCCCAAATTTTTTGTGAGGCTGCATCTCTCATTCCTGTTGCAAAGATACAGGTTTATGCTGCTTAGAATTCTGTAATATGTTATCACTGGTCTGCAGCCAGGGCTCATTCATCCTAAAACGCATGAACCCCACTAATTTTCCGAATGTATTACAATTTTTAAATGGTTCCACAACGTAAAGTGGATTAACTTCTCAGCTGCACACTTAAATCTTCCAATCAAGAATAAATAAATGTTCACATCTCAATTATTTAAGTCATTATTAAAGACAATATTTTACTAATGAAGCTTCTATGCCGTTGCCAGGAGAACTCACTAAATGTCAGCAGGATACTGACGAAATTATTTACACTCACTGGCTATCCACTGTGTCACTGCCTGAATATAGACACATCAATTACTGTTGCATGAAATTGAACTTTATCAAGAGTATGATGTTAGCGATGGTCAACAAATTGTATAGCATAAAGTTAATGTTTATCGTCGCATTTGCTGTAATTTATACATTCATGCTCCCGTAGTTCAAAGGGAAGGTGGAGAATAGATGGGTCCAGTTTGTAAGCAGATGCATAGATTCTGTAATGAAATTAAAGCAAGTCCTTTATAGAGTTGCTGTGCAGATCATTTGGGGTAAAAGCTCTGATCTGGTTGTTAGAAACAAAAAATAGAATATTGTACTGCACGGAGGATTTAAAGGTTTGTACCATGCAGTGGATAATTACAGTTATTTCATTCAGCCCATGGCACTCCTAATAAGCACAATTTACTACAAACTCTGCTGTTGTTGAAATTTATAGCAGCAAGTATTTCATATTTTAATCCTATCAATTTATTCTTTGTATATAGATAGCTGTTTGTTAGACAATTTCAGTAACTTCCAGGGACTTAAATAGAGAACTCTGCACATCATCAGCTACTATTCTATCCAATATACATCTAAATATGACAGAATGCGAATCATTGCCATAGGTGGAGCTATTGCAAATTTACAGCCTCTGTAGTGCAAAGCCTGCTTAAGAATTCTGGATACTTTGTGATAACTTTCTACACTCCACTGGCTTTTGTTTTAATGAAAAATAGCCATGCATAGATTACTGCTACTGTATATACCCAAATATAGACATTTTCCATTCTAACTATTGCTGCAATCCAATGTCCCAGCTGAGTACTGGGAATTGCACTGTATGTATGAATTGCTGTGGGTTAAAATGTGCATGCACAAGAACCTTATCTCTGTCCGAATTTTGGACCAAAAAATTGGTCTGAAAATTGGATGGAAATAACACCTATTCAGATAAATGGGTGTATGCTAGAGATGAGTGAATATACTTGCTAAGGCACATTACTCGAGCGAGTAGTGCCTTAGCCGAGTATCTCCCTGCTCGTCTCTAAAGATTTGGGTGCCAGCAGGGAGCGGTGGGGGAGAGCGGGGTGGAACATAGGGGAGATCTCTCTCTCCCTCTCCCCCCCCCCCCCCTGCCCCCCCGGCTCCCCGCCACAACTCACCTGTCACCAGTGTCGGCCCCCGAATCTTTAGAGACGAGCGGGGAGATGTTCGGCTAAGGCAGTACTCGCTCGAGTAATGTGCCTTAGCGAGTATACTCGCTCATCTCTAATGTATGCACATGGGAGGTTTTTTTTAGGGGGCCTTCACACTGGCGATAAAATCATATGATTTTTATGCGATGTGAGAGTGAGTGAAAATGCAGAATTATGAAACCAATGATTCTCAATGGTTTCTTTCACATTTGTGATGTTTTCACTCATGCAATCTTGTGAGAAAAAATATTGCAGCATGCCCTATCTTTCTGCATTTTTTTTCCCTTTAATCTCCCATCTTTCCCTATGGAGCCTCCTTTTTATCGCATCACAAAGCAGGAGCTTGCGATTTTTATGTGATGCGATGCATTTTTAATATTAGAAAGTCCTGTTCACATTTGCGTTAAAAAAATCGCATGAAAAAAGGTGCAAGAAAATCACCAGTGATAGTGATATTTTTGCGAGAAAAAGCAGCACTAATGTTCAAAAATAGTGGGTAAAAAGTGGTGATTTTGCCATGATTTTCACACGGCATTATCATGATCGTCAGTGTGAAGGACTCCTTACCTGGATAAAAAGTGTAAGCAAAAATAAAATTGCAGCATGTCCTATTTTGGGAACAACTTTTGCATCCCCCATGTGCATGTACCCTTACGAGAAAGATTTTTCAGCAACAATAATGAGTGATGAGTTACCATATAGAATTATAACCAAATCATACATCTGAAAAACATTTTTTTAAGAAAACTTTTGTCTACCTAATGACAAATATGTCCATTGACATAAAGTAATAAGGCAAATGAATATTATGTTCCTAGTATTTGCTGTGATATTTCCTTGCCTTTGGAGTATCCACAACAGTAACCTATTTTTCTCATGCTTTATCTTCTAAGCTCTAAAACTTCTGCCATCATTTGTATAATGGTAGTCACTGGCTGACATGCCTTCTCTACCGTGTGATAACATTATGATGAGAAGATATCTCTAGAAACAGGAGGGAGGCACCTTGTTCTACAGTTTCTCTTCACTGTCATATTATGTGTCAATAAGGCATTGTGAAAGAACAGAAAATTGTTGCATTTTTTTTAAATACCATATTTTTCGGACTATGGGACACACTCAGGCTTTAGACAACAGAAAATAAGAAAAAAAACCCAACATTTATACTAGTGTCACTAACTTGTCCAGAATACTGTCAGTTTGTTGTGGTGTTGGAAGTATTATAATCTGCAAATATAACAGGGGGTGCACAACAGAAGGCCTGTCTGAATGAGCCTTATGTAGTTCCCCACCACTGATGAAGCGCCCATATGGATTTTTTCTTTGGATGCTAATCTTATGTTTTTAGCCAAATGTTCTAACAAATGCTTGTTTCTAAAATTCAATGGTGATCAAGGATCACTTACTGGTATATATCTTTCGTCACATTTGTATGTTCACTTGTGCCATCTCTGCGCACTGAGAGTTCACTGTGAAAACTGGACACCTACATTCCTGACATATTGTAGAACTGTTATCCTTTGTCCACTTACTCCCCATTTACTTTCACAACATCTCTGCACATTATTCAGTAGTATTGCATTACTAAAGTGTTTTGTCAGCCTCGTGTCACTGTCGCAGATTACCTGTGTGCTGGGGGATGGAGACAGGATTCACCAGTCAGTATGAAAAGAAGAATAAGAAGAAAGATGGAGAGAGAGGTTTAGGCAGAACCTATAGCTGGGGTAGCTAAGATCAGTCAGTTAAGACCTCATGCATACTGCAGAGCCAGATTCCGCATGCAAAATCCAGCTCTGCCAGCAGCGGTATGCGCGAGTACCTGCTCTGTTGCTGGAGAATCTGTACTTTGGATGGACCCCGCGGCTCGCTGTCGCACATACGCAGTAAAGATTTTTTTCTCAAAATGTTCTTTTCTTCGTGCGGTCGCTAGGCGATGACACAGAATCCGCAACCTGTCCGCAATCTTCATTGTGGACAGGCCATGGGTTGGATAGTTTTCATTGACTTCAATGGAAGCCATCTGTTCGGAATCCACACAAAAATGGAGCACGCTTGTGTGGAGGAAGCAGCGGATCTCCACAGTAAGTAATGGGGGGTATTTGCTGCGGATTCACAGTGCGGACGCCGACCACGGATTCCACAGCAAATATCCGCCCGTCAGAAGTGGCCTTAAGGCCTTAGTCAGACGGGTGGTTTTTTGCGCGATTTGCGGATCGCATGACGGATGCGCATCCGCAAATTGCGTGACCGGTGCCCGAAAATCGCCCGAAAATCTGCTCCTAGCCGCGTTTCATTAGAAACGGGCCGGAGCTGTCCAGCGCATTGCATTCAATGGAGCCGGCAATACAGCGGCTCCATTGAAAGCAATGCGCTGCGGGCGAGTGTGGGATGAATTGTCGGGAAGGGCTTAAATATATAAGCCCTTCCCTGCAATTCATCCAGAAAAGTGTTAAAATAAAAAAAATATACATACTCACCTGCTCCCGGCAGTCGGAGTTCCCCGCGGCCGGCCTGCAGTGGGTGTGAGTCAGACCTGCCCCCTGATTGGCTCAGCGCTGGCAGCCCATTGCTTTCAATGGAGCCGGCTCCATTGAATTCAATGGGTAAACATCGTTCTTCTCTGCCACAGCTGTTACAGCTGTGGCAGAGAAGAATGATTTGTCTTCTATATGTTCTCAATGGGGTCGGCGCTGCTGCCGCCGGCCCCATTGAGCGCATATAGAGAAGAGAACAGGAATCGCAGATCGCAGATAGGTGCGATCTGCGATTTCTGTTCTATAATTTATCGGATGAGCGCATAAAAAGCGCTCATGTGTCCGTTACCATTGCAAAGCAATGGTTTTAAAAAATCGACAGACGCATCCGCATGCGCAAATCGCGCAAAAAAACGCCCGTCTGACTAAGGCCTAAGGGTTATGCAAAGTGAAATCTCAACTCACTGCAGTAAAGGAACAGAATGGTTAAGATCAAGCACAGATTTTTAAATCACAAGTGAGTAACATTATCAAGCAATTGTCACTGATGTACTGAGGCAAACGGGCTTCCTGGAGAGTCTCTTTAGCAGTCATGTCTTCTCCAGCATGGAAGCTTTTAAATATGTGCAGGGCAAGAATTGACATTTTTGTTTTGCCTCATTCTTTTGTGTGCTCCTACGCTCTGAAAAAATGTCAGTGATCAACTGCAAAACAAATAGCAAAGCATAAGAAATTTTACATAAAGAAGTATTGGTTTAACCTAAACGTGTAATGAAAAAAAGAGAATGTATTTATTGAAATCTAAATCTATGTATCTATTCACATGGCCGTATTTTTCACGCCAATTTCAAAAAAAACGCAGAATGACCAATTTTTTTCCGTTTTCGCCTCTGTATTGGTATTATTTACTATTGGGCTAATATCCATATTTACCCAATGAAAACTAATAACAATGACAGAAAATACAAAGGCAAATATTGAAAAAATGCTGATGACATATGGTTGAAAAAGTATAGGCAAACCCCAGTAACATTTCTGTAGCAAGAGTATAGGCTGACCCCAGTAACATTTCTGTTGCAAGAGTATAGGCGGACCCCAGTAACATTTCTGTAGCAGGAGTATAGGCAAACCCCTCAAACCATTCAGTAGAAACTGTATAAGCAGACCGCAGTAACATTTCTATAGCAAAAGTATAGGCAGACCCCAGTAACATTTCAGCAGCCAAAGTATAGGCTAACCCCTGTAACATTTCTGTAGCAATAGTATAGGCGAACCCCTGTAACATTTCTGTAGCAAGAGTATAGGCAAACCCCTCAAACCATTCAGTAAAAAAGGTATAGGCAGTCCCAGTAACATTTCAGCAGCCAAAGTATAGGCGGACCCCAGTAATATTTCTGTAGCAAAAGTATAGGCGAACCCCGAACCCCTGTAACAGTTCTGTAGCAATAGTATAGGCGAACCCCAGTAACATTGCTGTATCAGGAGTATAGGCGAACACCTGTAAAAATCTGTTTACCAAGAGTATAGTCGAAGCCTGGAAAAATTAGTTTGCTAACAGTATTGGCAATGGCCTGAAAAATTGGTGTACCCCTGAAAAATTGCTCAACCGCGAGGGCAGGTGAAACCCACAAACATTTTTTGAAGATACAGCTCGTTATTGGTTAATTTGTAACACAGCCTGGAGGCAGCCCTCCGCAAAAATTAGTTTAGGTTTAACTTTTAAAACTTTAAAAACTGATAACACTTTTAAAAGTTTTAAACAGAGCATTTTGGGCCGCATAGAAATTGGCAGTTCAGAGTGATGACATACTGTTTTAGGAGGAGGAGGAAGAGGAGTAATAGTATCCGAGAGGGATACACAAAGCTAATTCTCCCCTTTTTTTGGGGTGATAGAGGATGCATTTTTCTCCTGTTGCAGCAAAAAGATTCTTTAGGATCCGCTGCTTTCCACCGGTGGAGAAGAGAAGTCTGGGGAAATCCAGCCTTTGTTCATCTTTATGAGGGTAAGCATGTCGGCGCTGTCAGTTCACAGGCGGGTACGCTTATCCATGATGATTCCCCCAGCTGCACTAATCACCCTCTCTGACAAGACGCTAGTGGCAGGGCAGGCCAGCACCTCCAGGGCGTACAGAGCAAGTTTGTGCCATGTGTCCAGCTTGGACACCCAATAGTTGTATGGAGCAGAGGCATCAGGGAGGACGATGCTACATACTCCCTCACCATCTTTTTACAGTGCTCCCTCTGACTCAGCCTTGACTAGGGAATGGTGACACAGCCTTGCTGGGGAGCCATAAAACTGGAAAAAGCCTTGGAGAGTGTTCCCCGCGCCTCCCCTGCTATTTGGCCCTCGGAACTGCGTTTTCTGCCACTAGCGCTGTCAGCTGGGAACTTTAGCATCACTTTTTCCTTCAGGGCCCTGTGATATTGCATCACTCTTGTACCCCTTTCCTCTTCAGGAATGAGAGTGGAAAGGTTCTCCTTATACCGTGGGTCGAGAAGGGTGTACACCCAGTAATCCGTGCTGGCCAGAATGCGTCTAACACGTGGGTCACGGGAAAGGCAGCCTAACATGAAGTCAGCCATGTGTGCCAGTGTCCCAGTACGCAACACATCGCTGTCCTCACTAGGAAGATGACTTTCAGGATCCTCCTCCTCCTCTTCAGCCCATACACGCTGAACAGATGAGTGGCAAGCAGCATGGGAACCCTCTGCAGTGTGCCCAGCTGTCTCTTCCCCCTCCTCCTCTTCCCCCTCCACCTTCTCCTCCTCCTCCTCCTCCAAAACTCGCTGAGATATAGACATGAGGGTGGTCTGGCTATCAAGTGACATACTGTCATCCCCCATCTCCTGTTCCAACCATAAAGCGTCAGCCTTTATGCTTAGCAGTGAACTTCTCAGCAGGCAAAGCAGCGGGATGGTAACGCTAATGATTGCCGCATCGCCGCTCACCATCTGGGTAGACTTTTCAAAATTTCCGAGGACCTGGCAGATATCTGCCATCCATGCCCACTCCTCAGTAAAGAATTGTGGAGGCTGACTACCACTCCGCCGCCCATGTTGGAGTTGGTATTCCACTATTGCTCTATGCTGCTCGTACACCCTGACCAACATGTGTAGTGTAGAATTCCAGTGTGTGGGCACGTCGAACAGCAGTCGGTTGTTCTGGCAGCTGAAACTGACGTTGCAGGGTCGTCAGAGTGGCAGCGTCCGTGGTGGACTTGCAGAAATGTGCGCAGAAGTGGGGGTAGTTTTTCAGAAACCGCTGAACCACCAGATTGAAGACGTGGGCCAGGCACGGCACGTGTGTGAGGCTGCCGAGCTGCAGAGCTGCCACCAGGTTATGGCCATTGTCACACACGACCATGCCCGATTGGAGGCTCAGCAGCGAAAGACAGAGGTCGGTCTGCTCTGTCAGACCCTGCAGCAGCTTGAGGGCCGTGTGCCTCTTGTCACCTAAGCTGATTAGTTTCAGCACGGCTTGCTGGCGCTTGCCCACTGCTGTCCGCACGCTACCAATTGCTGGCGACGTGCTCACACTTCTTAATTGAGAGGTAGATGTGGCGGGGGAGGAGGAGGGTTTGGAGGAGGTGGCATAAAACGCTGCAGATACCAGCACCGAGGTAGGACCCGCTATTCTGGGTGTGGGTAGGATGTGAGTGGTCTCAGGCTCTGACTCGGTCCCAGCCTCCATTAAGTTCACCCAATGTACCATCAGGGAGATATATGGCCCTGCCCGCCAGTACTTGTCCACGTGTCCATGGTTAAGTAGACCTTCCCAGTAACCGCATTGGTGAGGGCATGATTTATGTTGCGGGAGACGTGCTGGTGTAGGGTGGGGACGGCCCACCAGGAAAAATAGTGGCGACTGAGGACCGAGTAGCTGGGACCGCCGCCATCATGTTTTTGAAAGCCTCCATTTCCACAAGCCTTTACGGCAGCATCTGCAGGCTGATTAATTTGCCAATGTGCACGTTTAAAGCTTGTGCATGCGGGTGGGTGGTGGCGTATTTCCGCTTTCGCTCCAACGCTTGTGTTAGCAACAACTGAACGCTGCGCTGAGAGACATTGCTGGATGGAGTGGGGAACAGTGGAGGTGAGGGTGTGGGTGCAGGCCGGGAGGCGCTTGTGCCTGTGTCCTGGGAGGGGGATTGGATCTGTGTGCCAGGTTGTGACACAGTGGACGAGGCAGTGGTGTGACCCGGAGGCGGTGAATGGCCTTCGTCCCACCTTGTGGGGTGCTTGGTCATCATATGCCTGCGCATGCTGGTGGTGGTGAGGCTGGTAGTGGTGGCTCCCCAGCTGATCTTGGTGCGACACAGGTTGCACAACACTGTTCGTTGGTCGTCCGCACTCTCACTAAAAAACATCCACACCTTTGAACACCTAGCCCTCTGCACGGAGGCTTGCCGCGAGGGGGTACTTTTGGGAAACAGTTGGGGGATTCTTTGCTCTGGCCCTGCCTCCACCCCTGGCCACTCCACTGCCTCTTCTAACCTGTCCTGCTGCTGCACTTGCCCCCCCTCTAAAGCCCTGTCCTCAGTAAGCTTATCACACCAGGTGGGGTCAGACACTTCATCGTCCAGCTGCTCTTCCTCTGAATCCTCTGTGCACTCCTCCCTCGGACTTACTGCCCTTACTACTACCTCACTGACAGACAAGTGTGTCTCATCATCCTCATCCACAAAAAGCTCTTGGGACAGTTGCTGGAAGTCCCCAGCCTTATCACCCGGACTCCGGGAACTTTCCACATATTGGGCATCGGTCAAGACAAACTCCTCAGGTGATAGAGGAACCATTTTTTCCCACTCATGACAGGGACCCGAGAACAGTTCCTGGGAGTCTGTCCCCTCAGAATATGTCATTTTTATGAAGTGAGGAGGCTGGGAGGAAGGAGGAGCAGCCAAAGGATTCAGAGTTGCAGTCCCTAGGCCGGGAGTAGTGGACGGCATAGTAGACTGGGTGGTCGATACATTGCTGGATGCGTTTTCTGCCATCCACAACAGGACCTGCTCACACTGCTCTGTTTGTAATAAAGGTCTACCACGCGGACCCGTAAATTGTGATATGAAGCTGTGGAGCCCAGAAACATGCCTCTCTCCTAAACCCACAGCAGCCGGCTGTGATTCACCACGCCCAGGAACTCGGCCTGTGCCCACACCCTCACTTGGACACCCGCGTCCTCAACCCTTACCCCTACTCCCCATCATGGCGGATAAAGAATAGATCAGGGGCCAAATAAATTACCCCACTATACAGCACTGACTACTGTGGTTAATTCACCGCACACAGAGACTTGTAGATAGCGGAGGCTCTATGTTGTGACTTGAAAAAATTAACCCGCTGTCTTGCCCTGATACCTAGGGGTAATTTACCACTCGCAGAGACTTATAGATAAGAGAGGCTGTATGGAGTGGGAGAAGACTCTAAAGCCAGTAGATAGTGCTGGTAACTGCGGCTATCTCAGCACAGTGGCAGAGCTGAAATACTTTGCAGTGGCCTAGGAAATATTACAGTACTGTTTAGCGGTGAGACCTCTTTCTAATGCACTGCAGACACAGAACGGTATAACTGAACTACTTTGCAGTAGGCTAGGAAATTTTAGAGTGCAGTTTCACGATGAGAGCTCATTGTACGGCACTGCAGGCTGAGAACGCTATTACGGAAATGCTGGGAACAGGCCTAGATGCGTAATACAAAAGTTGGTGCACTACTGCTCCCAGCCAGCTACAATTGTAAAGCACAGGGTAAGATGTAGCCCTAAGAAGGACCGTTGGGGTTCTTGCACAAAGGATCAGGACTGTATAACTTTCCCTATAGAAGTCACTGTGTCCCTAAACGCTGCGTTATGCACAGCACACACAGAACGGTATAACTGAACTAGTTTGCAGTAGGCTAGGAAATGTTAGAGTGCAGTTTCACGGTGAGAGCTGGTTGTATGGCACTGCAGGCTGAGAACGCTAATACTGGAAGGCTGGAAACAGGCCTATATGCGTAATTCAAAAGTTGGTGCACTACTGCTCCCAGCCAGCCACAACTGTAAAGCACACGGTCAGATGTAGCCCTAAGAAGGAGCATTGGGGTTCCTGTACAGAGGATCAGGACTGTATAACTTTCCCTATAGAAACAGCTCTGTCCGTAAACTCTGTGTTATGCACTGCAGACTGAGAGCACTATAATTGAAATGGCCTGCACAGCCCGAGATGCTTAAAAAAAAAATGGTGCACTACTGCTCCCAGCCAGCAACAACAGTAATGCACACGATGTGGAGTAGCCCTAAGAAGGACCGTTGGGGTTCTTGACGACAGGATCCTACTCTATCACTGTCCCTATATCAGCAGCAGCACTATCCCTAACCTCTGCCAGCATGCGTCTGAGACGAGCCGCGGGCGGGACCACTTTAAGTACTCGGCGGTCACCTGATCGGCCCAGCCACTCACTACTGTGGGGGTGGGGGGGTGGAGAGGGCTGGCACATCACAGCAGGAGGTGGTAATGCCTTCCCCGCATGTTTATTGGCTAGAAAATGGCGCTAAACATGCGGGGAAGGAAATGCAATTGACTCGAGTACTGCGTGGTGTTCGTCTCGAGTAACGAGCATCTCGAGTACCCTAATACTCGAACGAGCATCAAGCTCGGACGAGTGTGCTCGCTCATCTCTATTCTGTGTAGCTGCAGACAGGTCCAAAGTGTCCATGCTGACCCCTAGCCTCATCCAAAAGCATTTACAATAAGCATGTGAACACGAGAACTAAACCATAGAACAATGGAAGAAGGTGGTCTATTTTGGTGAATCACCTTTTCTTTTATATCATATGGACACCCAAGAGATGGCACCATGTTGCACTATGGGAAGAAAAAAGTCAGCGGACACAGTATGATAGTCTACACAATGTTCTTCTGGGAAACCTTGGGTCCTGATTTTCATGTGGATGTGATTTTGCCATTGTGCTACTATAAGGGTTATACTTCATTGTTGCAGATGAAGTATAACCCTTCAGAGCAATGGTGTTCCTAATGGCAGCAGCATCTTTCTGCTGGATAATGTACCCTGCCACACCATAAAAAATGGTCAGCAATGGTTTGAGGAAAGAGTTAAAGGTATCAACTTAGCCATATAAATTTTCCAAATGTTAATAAGATCAAGCAGCAATAGGATGTGCTGGAAAACAACGTCTGATTTATGGAGGCCCTACCTGGAAATTTACAGGACTTAAAGGATCTAGTGCTCAAGTCTTAGTCCCTAATATCTTAGGACACCTTCAGGGCTCAGTCATACGGGTGCCGATGCCGATGGAGCCGGTCATGTGTTCTTTCTTCTGGTGGTGCAGAGAGTCGTCTGTACCTGCAGTGCGGCCGTATTATCGTGCAGTAACACAGGCGCATCGGCGTCCATGTGACTGAGCCCTTAGAGGTCTTGTGGTGTCTATGCAAACTACAACTGATTTGGTGGCGTGAGGCAGACAAGCACAATATTAGTTTTAATATTATGGCTGATGGATGTAGATTAGAGATGAGCAAGCATACTCGCTAAGGGCAAATACTCAAGCGAGTATTGTCCTTAGCGAGTACCTGCCCGCTCGTGAGAAAAGATTGCGGTGCCGGTGGGGATGAGCGATGTGTTGCAGGAGTGAGCAGGAGGGAGTGAGAGAGAGATCTCCACCCCGCTCTCCCCCTGCTGCTCCCCGCTCCCCACCGGCACCCGAATCTTTTTTCACGAGCGGGCAGGTACTCGCTAAGGACAATACTCGCTCGAGTATTTGCCCATAGCGAGTATGCTCACTCATCTCTAATGTAGATGCTTTTTCTTCTGTCATCCATGACACAGATGTGCTCAGCTCTGACAGGTATTACTTCTTACAGCATAATATTTCCAAACATAATTTACATAACCTAATGTTTATCTGATATACTGTAGAAGCAGGCAATGGATTTAGCAGTAGAATCAATAAGGTGACCCTATGGAACCATTGAATAAGTGATAAGATTGAATAAAATACATATGCATTAAGCCAGCAGTACTGTATTGTATTAGAACTATATGTCTTAGCTGTCACCATAAATGTACTGGGATTCTCTTTTGCAAGACAATAAGGTACTGTATAACATTTTCTTATGCTTTGCCATTGTTATCCATAAGGCCAAATAAAAGGAAACATTGCAAGTAAGCAAGCTGTAAAATATGACTTCCTAAAATGCTACTAACATAATATGCTGAGAGGTAATCTCAATTTCTGAGGGGTCTGTTGTAAATCCAATCGTTAAAATAAAGTGTGGATCTACACTCAATAGAAGCTTTTCTGCTTCTGAAATGTTTAAAGCTACTTTGTATACATGTCAACCTAGAGGTAGTAATTTATTAGCATGTTTCTCCACACAGAGAGGAAATTACATTTTTCTTAGAATTTCTCTTTCTTTTCAGCCAAGCCCTTGCCCAGTATACAGTAAATAGGAGTGAAAAGCAGGATTACATATATTACGAAAGAAGATACAATTTGTTTATTTTAGCCAAATATCTAATATATACTCAAGAAACTATTGGGAGCTAAGGATTAGGGTATTAGAAAATATTCAAGTCTAGATAGTAACCAGAATGTAGAGTGAGACTGGTAACATATGATCTTGCTGGCTGCATGCGGCCAGACCATGCCCAGACATTGCCAATAGCCACATGACTCTGCCAGTACGCTTCACACCTATTAGTTGTTGCAGGTCGGCATCGCCAACTGGACTGTGTGTTTAAGCCTTCTTGTGATAGCTGTGCTATGCCGATCTTTGTGTTTCTGTGTTTACAAACTACAAAAAAAACATGTGTGAAGTCAGATTCAACAGTCATGTGTTACTCCTACCTCCATCCCTATTCTTTGTGCTGGTTAATAAGAATAGAGGCAAATATGTGGTATCCAATTGATTTGTAATGTGTCCATTTAGTCTCCTTACTCACCTTTTAGGTGTCCCTATGCCCCTTTTGGGTGTTCTCCTTGGGGAGAGACTATACCATTCCCCAACCCACTCACCCCTAGGTGTCTCAACACCCTTTTTGGGTGCTCTCCTTAAAGAGACACGTCTCCTTTCTTCATCCACGTCATAGGCGTCTCACAAACTAAGCCAGAAGCCTGCTGCACACTGATGAGAGGGAATCACCCCGAAATAGCTGTCTGTGCATGATTTTCTGGCTTGGTTTCCTATTCCCAATCATTGTTAAGACTTGTTATAAAGTCATTTTGATTTGAAAGAATGCTGCAGAGGTATTTTACCATCTTTGTTATTTGCATAAATTACCCAGAGGAGCTAGCATGGCCTTATAAGTATCCTTACTCAGGTGTCCCCACACGCCTTTTGGTTGCTCTCCTTGGGGAGAGACTATACAATACCCTGACCCTCTTACCCCCTAGGTGTCTCCACACACTTTTTGGGTGCGCTCCTTTAGGAGACACGACACTCTACCTGATCCCTATATAAATGCACATCTTTAAGGGCCAGCATTTTATCCTTGGGAATTGAAAAAAATAGCTTCATGTAGTTTTTTTTTTCAATTTACTGGAACAAAGACTATGGCATTTCATGAGACAGCATGGATGTGTGGAAGAAAACTGGACACATGCACACCTTTACAGGATGTACAGATTAATTGTTGTACCAGAATTAACATGTATTGCCTATCTATAGGATAGGTGATTAAAGTCTGCTAGGTAAGACTCTCACCTCAGAAACCCTCTTCCCGATCCTGAAAATGGGGGACCTGTGTGCACTCATCTAGACATCAGATTAATGGAGCAATGGCTGAGTATGCGGAACAGCCAATTCATTCATTTCAATAGGGCTGATGGAAATAGCCAAGCACTATGCTTGAAAAAAAAAAAGTGGAAAAAAGAGACATACTCCATAGGAGTTCTCAGTTTCATATGAAGCTGCAATATGGGAGCCGTAGAAATATATTTTCCATACTGTACATCTATATCACTGATTTCATATTGAGGCATCAACTGCCATTTGCCAAGATACCATTTGCAGGCTGCATTTCTTGTAATGCAGCCTGCATTAGCATCTGCTAGATTAGGAGATCATAAGACTATACTGTGATCTTTAGCTGCGTGACCTGTGTCTAGGCCAAAGCTGCTGTGTATCCCTAGCCTAATACAGTGACACAAGAAGATACCCTATGGAGACTAAGGAGACTAGGTTTGTTAGAAGGCCTAAATCACATCCATTTCAATTTAGTTAGGTGACATGACTCGTCAATTCTATGTGACATTTTCTTCAATTTTCCTTTCTAGGTCTAAAAGAGGACTTGCCTCTCCTTACATGTCTGTTTTATTAAACACATGCATTCTCAATAAAATCATAACTCTGGAGAAAGTTGTTATTTTAGATTTCTAAATTGATCTATTCTTCTATCATTCCTCCTGGAAACATACGAAAAAATTGACAATTATAGGTATAACTATTAACCTTGTCAATGAGGCAAACAGAACAGAAACTAACTGTTACTGATGTAGAAAAGTTTAACTGAATTGTGATAACCTTCTGTGACAAGTGAACTTACCTAAAGACATTGAAAATATATTGTTATCATAACACAACTCGCACAATTGAAAAGCTGTTGAAAAGGAAAATAAACAGTGGCAAAGAACCTTTCTTAATGCACTAAGAGTCCAGTTAAACTTGCCTATTTCTGTAAAATATACAAAGCCACGCTATAACATACATGCAGCAGAAAGATTTCATAATTTGTTAAAAGGTGGAGAAGCATTGTTTGCCATTTTCGTCATTCTCCTTTTAGTTTTGGTGTGCCGTGTTTACAAATAGCTCAAACAAAAACAGATAAAGGAATTTGTACCAAGCATTCACTAAAATTTAGTATTTTGTAATTGTTTAAGACTAAAAATAAGACTTCCCAAAAGCATTTTTAAACAAAAAGTCAATAGAAATTTTAACTATTGATCATCTTATGTTGAATATTTCTAGTAAATGTACTACTTTGGAATGAAAATGTGAATTCCGTCATTTCAAATTGTATTTTTACCCACAATGCCTGGAAGTAGTATAATAAATGACTAAAAGCAATATCAACAGTGATGTTGTGTATAACTGCATTACAGAATTTATTTTGTACAATCTTCATTTGTAGACAGTTATATTCATCTGGTCCAGCATCCTAACGGCCTAAATTTTATGACTATTGACATTTCAATTTAAAAAGTGGAATGAAAACATTAAATTTCAAATTATGTATTTGTATGATAAAACAAAATATATAAATATGATGTTAGAAAATGACAAACTTAATGCTGATTCCTCATCTTCTGTACAATTTCTGTTTTGCTGTAAGGTATAATAACCTTTTTGCATTATGTGTATGTGTGCTTCTCTTAATTAAGATGTTGAAAAACTGCAAAAAAGATAAAAAGTGAGAATCCTCAGTTGTGGATATTTTTAAAACTACAGAACTAATAGTTCATCGTATAGTTGTGAGATTCAGAGGCTTCTAATAAAGAGCAAAAAATCAGATTCTATAAAATTAGGTATTATGGACATTATTATGGTTACATTAATATATTTTATTTGTTTAATCACTATGCAACTACTACAAAGAGTTTAATAAAGAAAATGCAAAGGATCATATTGGGTAGAGTAAGGCCGGCTGCACACGAGCGTGACGGGCTCTGCCGCGGAATATTCCGTGGCGAAGCCCGTCACGGCGCCCCCCAGTGACCCCATACTTACCAGCGGATCTGGCGTTTTCGCTCCCGCATGACGCTTCCCCGCCCACCGCCGCCGCGTCACATGACACGGCCACCGCGTCACATGACGCGGCCGGCCGTGTCATGTGACGCGCCGGCCGCGTCATATGACGCGGCGGCGGTAGGCGGGAAAGCGTTTTCACGCTATCTTCCGCTGTGTTACAGCGGGAGATAACGTGAACGGACGGCTTCCATTGACTGCAATGGAAGCCGTCAGCGCGTACACCCGCGGCAAATAGAGCATGCCGCGGGTGAGGTCGGGAGATTTCACGGTGCGGAATTCCGCGGTGGAATTCCGCACCGTGAGCCCTGAGCTATTAGGTTCAATAGAACCTAATAGCTGCGGACAACGCAGCGGATTTTCGCCGTGAATTACGCGGCGGAAATCCGTTCGTGGGAAGGAGGCCTAAAAGTCATGTGTTTATTAATATTTATTTTAGGTTACTCTAAGATTCCAGATTAGGTTATTCTAAGATTGTACAGCCAATGCAAACTATGTATTAAAATTACCCTCTTAACGATCACGCACATAGCTTTTGATGGTGGCTGTTAAGGGGATTATTCTGATGCAATCGCCTTTTTATGGCACTGCATCAGAAGCCTGGCATGGGTCTCCTGTGCTAGGGGAAGTGGGTGCTCAGCTGTTGGTTAACAGCCTGTTATCTGTTCGAAGAGTAGGGACCAGAGAAACCTCCAATCCTCACTGCTTAACCTTTTACATGCAGCATATTAAGGGCTGATGAAGGGAGGGTCTCCCTCTATCATCCATTGGACCTCTGCAATGTGATTGTTGGGTCCTGAGTGGTTGCAATGGCACCTGCAGGCTTGAATATGGCCTCTGCGTCTACCAGCTATGGTAGCCTATGAGGCTCAGCTTCTGGCTGAGCCTCATTGGCTGTATAATGCACTGCTATACAGAAGCATAGAAGTGTATTATTAGAATGTAAAACAAGATGATATTTCTCCTAATGGGACAAACATAAAAAGTAAAAAAAACTAAGCTGCACCTTCCTCTCTTTACTATGTAATTTGAAAAAAAAAAATTAAATCACAAATTTGGTTTTGCTGCATTCATAATAACCCATAAAGTTACTACAATATTTAACCCACACGGTGCACGCCATGAAAGATAATACAAAAAAATGGTGAAGATAGCTAATTTTTTTAATCTCACCTTACAAAAATGTTGTTTGAATCAACAAATCATAACAATAAAACTTGTCCCTCAAAAAATCCCTCACGCATCACCATAGACAAAAAAAAATAAGGTTAGGTATTTCAATGTAGTGATAGAATATACATTTAAAAATAAAGGGAAAACATTTCAAAAGGTTGGTTTGATATTATTGAGCACTTCATGTATGGACATTCACCAGCACTAATGGTCAGTGACATTTGCAGACATGTCTTATTATCCATAGGATCGTTTACGTGTAACAATGCACTTTATTCATTGCAGCATTTTATATGTTTTGATGTGCTTAATTCCCACAAGTTTCATTATGGACAGGTAATTTAGTTTTCACACGTTAATGTTGGTTATTTTCTATGCACCTGTTGCTTGTCCACAGTGCTATTTAGTATTTACATGTTTATATGCATTGATGCACTACATTCATAATAATGTAGTAACATATACTGATGCACTTCATAACTTCTAATATGGCTATTATGTAATGGCTGGATGCTGTAATCCATTTAGAGCATACATTATTATTTGTACTACTCCATGCTAGAGACATGCTATGTGGTAAATGAGCAAGGAGTCTTATTTTTTGCTGTGGCACTTAGATTTTTACTGCTTAGAATATTAAATACATTTATTGTATTTTTTATGTATATTGGAGTCTGCATCTTTTTATGCCGTGAACATTTGTGTTATTATGAAGCAGTTTTGATTGAAAAGTGATGGTGCAGATGATATATAAGGGTACAGGCGTTCTCTGTACAATTTTGGCCCTATCGGTTGGTTAATTTATTTTGAGGTACATATGACTTTTGTAGGAGGTGGCTGAAGAAAAAGACAGTAATAAAGTTTTTTCATGGTGTTAACCATACTAGATAAATAAAAAAGTGATAATTGTATAGATTGGGTCATTACAAAGGCAGCAATACCAATCATGCACATTTGATTAATTGTTTTTTTGCATAAAAAATATAGAAATCTCTTCTATCAGTGCTGTTAGAGCAGGAGCCCAGGTGTTAGACATCTGAGCTCCTGCTTACATACTGGGCTAAACTGCCTGTAAAAAATAAATATGGACAACTTTAGAGCCCACTATTAGTTATAAAACTAAATTTCATTTAATATCATCATAATCTTAATGATCCACAGAAGAGGAGTTAACAGGTTCTTAAACCACATAGTGGAATTGATTTTTTTTCGATAACCAAACAGTTGGTACCGTTAAAAACATAAACGAATGCTGCCTGTGATTGGCTGAGCGCTATGACCAATCACAGGCAGTGCATAGCTGTCATTTAAAGAATCAGATACAACCCTTTCAGCCGTCAGGGATTCCCACCTGTTGAAAGAGATTCAGTACAGTTGGACGAAGCAGATAAGACATGCCTGAGCTCGAACAGCGGCGGAGCTAGGAGTGCCATCATTACTGAAAACTGTGACAGTGCTGTCACAGTGTTCAATGACAAGGGCACTCCCCTTAGGGGGAATATTTACACGCACCATGGACCTATGCAGTGCATGCATGTCCTATCTTTTGCAGGTGCGCGCTTGCATGCCTGTAAAACACGGACATGTGAACACATTATAGGAAACCAATGGGTTTAAATAGACGTGCGGTTTTGTGTGCCCCTATGTACGCACATAAACATGCTTGTCTGAACGAGCCCTTAAAGTAGAACTATAATTCCCAAAAACGTTTGACATGTCATAGGGACATGTCAAAACTTTTGATTGGTGCAGGTCTGGGTGCCAAAACCCCCATGATTGCTAGAATGAAGCAGCAAAAGAGCTTGTCCAAATGCTATCACTGCTTGCTAGCTGAAAATGGGCTCAAAGCCCATCTTTAGCTAAAAAGCAGAGACAGAACTTCTGCTGCTTTTTTCTATTTTTGACATTTTGTTCTACTTTTTACATTTCTCTATGACATCAAAAATTTGACAGTTACACTTTAAGGCATTACTGTAGAATACAGAGGACACCTGAGGGGCTCAGTGTAAGAATGACATATCCCAAACCTTGCCTAAAATCGTCCAACTTTTATGAATGTATTCTGTAGCTATCAGTGATTTTCACACATTTTGCATTAAGCATAAAAAATTCATTCAGAGTTGGAATGTGGCATTATTGCAACGAGCCTCTCACTTTTATATTGACAAAACTTACTTTTATGTTATATAGTTGCTTTAATTAATGATAGCTATCATACTACCAAAGTCTATATCAGAAAAAATGCAAGAAACGTCTGATGTCTTTTAAAAGTGCTTAACGTTATTGTATATTGCTGTCTTCTTCACCAAGGTTACATTTATTAGAAAGTTCTTCATTCCTACTGCACTCTTTACAAACATAAAGCATTTATCAGCTGCTAGGATTCTGTGTGCATTGTTAAAGAGAGCCTGTCATTAGCTCTTTGTAGACTCAACCAACAGCATGTTGTTATAGTGCTGGAGAATAGTTTTCTAAACATGCCCTTGCCGAAAGTCTTCATTGTAGCATTAGGTAAAAAAAGAAGTTATAATACAGCACATGCTGGTTGTATTACAGAAGAGTCTAGCGGCATCCAGTGCATGCAGAGTGTACAGATAAAGCCAAACGCCAGTACACGTCGCTTGACTGTGGTTACACCAGATGCCACTGATTGGCAGTATAATGCCATGCTGGTGGTTTAGTGTACAAAGGGTAATGACAGGTTCCCTTTAGGTGACTGGTATTTATATGCACATCAGCTGAATAGTAACAAAATCTGGAAAGCCATAAAATGCCTTAGACAACACAACTTTTTAAGCATTTTACCCAAATTATATACAGTTCATTGGAAAGTAAAGTTTTGGGAGTAAAAAAAAAACGTTATGATATAGTATTTCCCAAACTCTATGGAAATTCCCATTGGAACAGTAGAAACTTGTTCTTGATATGATAGATCACACTTTAATAGATCGCATCTCTCAGTTTGGCACAGGAGTATGGGTGAGTTTTTTGGGAAGGCGTTCTCCTGTTTTAGCAATGCAGCGTCCCCAAGCACAGACGCCTGTAAATAATTGCCTATTCTGCCTTAAATGCCTTTGGGTTGATCTAGAATTTTGGTTGCAAGCCTTACTGCCAATATCATTGCCTAGTTGCACATTGCCTCAGTTCTTTGTTGCACTTATCACTTAAAGTGATGTTGCAAATTTAGGCCTTAGTCAGACGGGCGTTTTTTCGTGCGATTTGCGCATGCGTCCGGCGATTTTTTAAAACCATTGCTTTGCAATGGTATCGGACACATGAGCGCTTTTTATGCGCTCGTCCGATAAATTATAGAACAGAAATCGCAGATCGCACCTATCTGCGATCTGCGATTCCTGTTCTCTTCTCTATATGCACTCAATGGGGCCGGCGGCAGCAGCGCCGACCCCATTGAGAACATATAGAAGACAAATCATTCTTCTCTGCCACAGCTGTAACAGCTGTGGCAGAGAAGAACGATGTTTGCCCATTGAATTCAATGGAGCCAGCAATACAGCCGGCTCCATTGTAGCAATGGGCTGCCGGCGTGCGCGGGATGAATTGCAGGGAAGGGCTTATATATTTAAGCCCTTCCCGACAATTTATCCCACACTCGCCCGCAGCGCATTGCTTTCAATGGAGTCGGTTGTATTGCCGACTCCACTGAATGCAATGCGCTGGACAGCTCCGGCCCGTTTCTAATGAAACGCGGCTAGGAGCAGATTTTCGGGCGATTTTCAGGCACCGGTCACGCGATTTGCGGAAGCGCATCCGTCATGCGATCCGCAAATCGCGCAAAAAAACGCCCGTCTGACTAAGGCCTCAAAAGTAGAAAAAGAGCAAAAAATATACATACTAGTATACGAAAAAAATATATACATACTCGTATATATAAGCAAGCGAGCACCCACAAAAAAATATAATGCAACTCCAAAAGACAGTGAGCAACGTTTCGGGCAACAAGAAGTCCTTCATCAAGCTAAGCGATGAAACTTTGGGATAATGGTTTCAATAAAGAGTAACGCATGATCCAAAAGAGGTAAAATAATGTGCGTATAAGTAGGACAAAAAAAGCACAGGATTGGTTGGTGGTCCAATACTTTTTCAACATAGCATTAGAGATGAGCGAACGTACTCGTTTCGAGTAATAACTCGATCGAGCATCGCTATTTTCGAGTACCTGGCTACTCGGGTGCAAAGATTCGGGGGGCGCTCTCTCTCTCTAACTCTCCACCCCACTCCCCTCTGCAACCCCCCGCTCACCCACGGCGCCCCCCGAATCTTTTCACCCGAGTAGAGAAGTACTCGAGAATCGCGGTGCTCGAGTGAAAAAGGGGCGTGGCCGAGTACGTTCGCTCATTACTCATCACTTGATTAGTTATTACAACAGCAAATGCCTAAAGTTTTGAGCAAGCACATATGGATGAGATATTTGGGTGATCACATATTTGTTGTTAAAAGTAAGGTATACTCCAGAGATATACTATTACAGACAGTTCAGGGAAAAGCTTTGGTAAATTTTTCTTTCCTTTGGCTTGTGAACAGCTTTTTCGGTTATTGAAGATATTATTTGTTGACAAAGCAAGTTCTTTTCAGAAGACAGTAAAGGTCAATATGCTATTACATTTATTGAACAATTAAACTATGCAACAAGCAATTTTAACTTAAGCCTGTAGGCAAGACTTGAATTATTAAATAATGCATAGCTATGTTGTGTTCCTTGTATTATGCTTATGAATAACATAACCGGACTGTCTATATTAATGTTCATAAGAAAAATAAGTAGATTTATAGTCATCTCCAATACATGAAATGTATAATTATGGCTCACATTTAGAGATGAGCGAACGCGTTCGTCCGAGCTTGATATTCGTGCGAATATTAGGGTGTTCGGGATGTTCGTTATTCGTAACGAACACCATGCGGTGTTCTGGTTACTTTCACTTACTTCCCTGAGACGTTTGCGCGCTTTTCTGGCCAATTGAAAGACAGGGAAGGCATTACAACTTCCCCCTGTGACGTTCAAGCCCTATACCACCCCCCTGCTGTGAGTGGCTGGGAAGATCAGGTGTTCGCCTAATATAAAAGTCGGCCCCTCCCGCGGCTCGCCTCAGATGCGGTGTGAGTTAGATGAGGGACAGTGCTGTTTATACCGGAGCTGCTGTAGGGAAAGAATTGGTAGTTAGTGTAGGCTTCAAGACCCCCCAAAGGTCCTTATTAGGGCCACTGATAGCTGTGTGTTGGCTGCTGTTAGCAGTGGCATTTTTTTTTTTCTCAAAATCGCCTCTGCAGACCGTTGCACCTGGCATTAGGGACAGAAGTGCTGCATAGGCAGGGAGAGTGTTAGGAGTGAGTGTAGCCTTCAAGAACCTCAACGGTCCTTTCTAGGGCCATATTTATCCGTGTGCAGTACTGTCCAGGCTGCTGTTGGCTGTGCTGCATTTTTTTGGGGCTTCTCAAAATCGCCTCTGCAGAGCATTCCACCCTCCATTGATACTGCAGGGAAAGAATTGTATAGGCAGGGCCACAACACAGTTATTATTCATAGAATATACGCAGTGCTGCCTTTTGGTGGGAAAAAACTGAAAACAAATCTATTTGTCCAGCCTCTGTCCGTCCTAACGCCTGTGGACACGTGTGAGCTGCGTGAAAAACATTGCTAAATCATACGCACCCAGCTACGCTTTACTGCTGGCTTCGCCATTTGCTTTCCTTAATTGGGAAAAAAAATTCCTGCTCTGCCAGAGTTATAATAACTCTGCTACCCTCACGTTCTGTGACACATAAGCAGGGACACAGCACAGTTATTACACTTCTCATGTTCATTGAATATACGCAGTGCTGCCTTTTGGTGGGAAAAAACTGAAAACAAATCTATTTGTCCAGCCTCTGTCCGTCCTTACGGGCGGTGGAGACGTGTGAGCTGCGTGAAGAACAGTGCTAAATCATACGCACCCAGCTACGCTTTACTGCTGGCTTCGCCATTTGCTTTCCTTAATTGGGAAAAAAAAATCCTGCTCTGCCAGAGTTATAATAACTCTGCTACCCTCACGTTCTGTGACACATAAGCAGGGACACAGCACAGTTATTACACTTCTCATGTTCATTGAATATACGCAGTGCTGCCTTTTGGTGGGAAAAAACTGAAAACAAATCTATTTGTCCAGCCTCTGTCCGTCCTTACGGGCGGTGGAGACGTGTGAGCTGCGTGAAGAACAGTGCTAAATCATACGCACCCAGCTACGCTTTACTGCTGGCTTCGCCATTTGCTTTCCTTAATTGGGAAAAAAAAATCCTGCTCTGCCAGAGTTATAATAACTCTGCTACCCTCACGTTCTGTGACACATAAGCAGGGACACAGCACAGTTATTACACTTCTCATGTTCATTGAATATACGCAGTGCTGCCTTTTGGTGGGAAAAAACTGAAAACAAATCTATTTGTCCAGCCTCTGTCCGTCCTTACGGGCGGTGGAGACGTGTGAGCTGCGTGAAGAACAGTGCTAAATCATACGCACCCAGCTACGCTTTACTGCTGGCTTCGCCATTTGCTTTCCTTAATTGGGAAAAAAAAATCCTGCTCTGCCAGAGTTATAATAACTCTGCTACCCTCACGTTCTGTGACACATAAGCAGGGACACAGCACAGTTATTACACTTCTCATGTTCATTGAATATACGCAGTGCTGCCTTTTGGTGGGAAAAAACTGAAAACAAATCTATTTGTCCAGCCTCTGTCCGTCCTTACGGGCGGTGGAGACGTGTGAGCTGCGTGAAGAACAGTGCTAAATCATACGCACCCAGCTACGCTTTACTGCTGGCTTCGCCATTTGCTTTCCTTAATTGGGAAAAAAAAATCCTGCTCTGCCAGAGTTATAATAACTCTGCTACCCTCACGTTCTGTGACACATAAGCAGGGACACAGCACAGTTATTACACTTCTCATGTTCATTGAATATACGCAGTGCTGCCTTTTGGTGGGAAAAAACTGAAAACAAATCTATTTGTCCAGCCTCTGTCCGTCCTTACGGGCGGTGGAGACGTGTGAGCTGCGTGAAGAACAGTGCTAAATCATACGCACCCAGCTACGCTTTACTGCTGGCTTCGCCATTTGCTTTCCTTAATTGGGAAAAAAAATTCCTGCTCTGCCAGAGTTATAATAACTCTGCTACCCTCACGTTCTGTGACACATAAGCAGGGACACAGCACAGTTATTAAACTTAGATTATTCATTCACTAGAGGCAGTGGGGCCTTTCGTTTTCCAAAAAGGGCAAAAATTATATTTGGCCTGCAGTCTTGCGCCAATTTATTTCCTGCCTGTGAAATCAAATCACTGGTAATACAGCATGCTGAGGGGTAGGGGTAGGCCTAGAGGACGTGGACGCGGCCGAGGACGCGGAGGGCCAAGTCAGGGTGTGGGCACAGGCCGAGCTCCGGATCCCGGTGTGTCGCAGCCGACTGCTGCGCGATTAGGAGAGAGGCACGTTTCTGGCGTCCCCACATTCATCGCCCAATTAATGGGTCCACGCGGGAGACGGTTATTAGAAAATGAGCAGTGTGAGCAGGTCCTGTCCTGGATGGCAGAAAGTGCTTCGAGCAACCTATCGTCTACACGCAGTTCTGCGCCGTCCACTGCTGCAAATCCGAATCCTCTGTCTGCTGCTCCTCCTTCCTCCCAGCCTCCTCACTCCACTACAATGACACCTGCTCAGGAGCGGGAACACTCCCAGGAACTGTTCTCGGGCCCCTGCTCAGATTGGGCAGCAGCGGTTCCTCTCCCACCAGAGGAGTTTATAGTCACTGATGCCCAACCATTCGAAAGTTCCCGGGGTCCGGGGGATGAGGCTGGGGACTTCCGCCAACTGTCTCAACAACTTTCTGTGGGTGAGGAGGACGATGACGATCAGACACAGTTGTCTTGCAGTGAGGTAGTAGTAAGGGCAGTAAGTCCGAGGGAGCAGCGCACAGAGGATTCGGAGGAAGAGCAGCAGGACGATGAGGTGACTGACCCCACCTGGTGTGCAACGCTTACTCAGGAGGACAGGTCTTCAGAGGGGGAGTCAAGGGCATCAGCAGGGCAGGTTGCAAGAGGCAGTGCAGTGGCCAGGGGTAGAGGCAGGGCCAGACCGAATAATCCACCAACTGTTTCCCAAAGCGCCCCCTCGCGCCATGCCACCCTGCGGAGGCCGAGGTGCTCTAAGGTCTGGCAGTTTTTCACAGAGACGCCTGACGGCCGACGAACAGTGGTGTGCAACCTTTGTCGCGCAAAGCTCAGCCGGGGAGCCAACACCAACAGCCTCACCACCACCACCATGCGCAGACATATGATGGCCAAGCACCCCGCAAGGTGGGACAAAGGCCGTTCACCGCCTCCGGTTTGCACCCCTGCCTCTCCCCCTGTGCCCCAACCTGCCACTGAGATGCAACCCCCCTCTCAGGACACAGGCACTACCGCCTCATGGCCTGCACCCACACCCTCATCTCCGCTGTCCTCGGCCCCATCCAGCAGTGTAGTTCAGCGCACCGTTCAGCCGTCGCTTGCGCAAGTGTTCGAGCGCAAGCGCAAGTACGCCGCCACGCACCCGCACGCTCAAACGTTAACCGTCCGCATCGCAAAATTCATCAGCCTTGAGATGCTGCCGTATAGGGTTGTGGAAACGGAGTCCTTCAAAAGTATCATGGAGGCGGCGGCCCCGCGCTACTCAGTTCCCAGTCGCCACTACTTTTCCCGATGTGCCGTCCCAGCCCTGCACGACCACGTCTCCCGCAACATTGTACGCGCCCTCACCAACGCGGTTACTGCCACGGTCCACTTAACTACGGACACGTGGACAAGCACAGGCGGGCAGGGCCACTACATCTCCCTGACGGCACATTGGGTGAATTTAGTGGAGGCTGGGACCGAGTCAGAGCCTGGGACCGCTCACGTCCTACCCACCCCCAGAATTGCGGGCCCCAGCTCGGTGCTGGTATCTGCGGAGGTGTATGCTTCCTCCACTAAAGCACCCTCCTCCTCCTCCTCCTCCTCCTCTGTCTCGCAATCAAGATGTGTTAGCAGCAGCATGTCGCCAGCAGTCGGTGTCGCGCGGTGTGGCAGCACAGCGGTGGGCAAGCGTCAGCAGGCCGTGCTGAAACTACTCAGCTTAGGCGATAAGAGGCACACGGCCCACGAACTGCTGCAGGGTCTGACACAGCAGACCGACCGCTGGCTTGCGCCGCTGAGCCTCCAACCGGGCATGGTCGTGTGTGACAACGGCCGTAACCTGGTGGCGGCTCTGCAGCTCGGCAGCCTCACGCACGTGCCATGCCTGGCCCACGTCTTTAATTTGGTGGTTCAGCGCTTTCTGAAAAGCTACCCACGCTTGTCAGACCTGCTCGTAAAGGCGCGCCGGCTCTGCGCACATTTCCGCAAGTCCCACACGGACGCTGCCACCCTGCGCACCCTGCAACATCACTTTAAGCTGCCAGTGCACCGACTGCTGTGCGACGTGCCCACACGGTGGAACTCTACGCTCCACATGTTGGCCAGGCTCTATGAACAACGGAGAGCTATAGTCGAATACCAACTCCAACATGGGCGGCGCAGTGGGAGTCAGCCTCCTCAATTCCTTTCAGAAGAGTGGGCCTGGTTGGCAGACATCTGCCATGTCCTTGGTAATTTTGAGGAGTCTACCCAGGTGGTGAGCGGCGATGCTACAATCATTAGCGTCACCATTCCTCTGCTATGCATCTTGAGAAATTCCCTGCAAACCATAAAGGCAGCTGCTTTGCGCTCGGAAACGGGGGCGGGGGAAGACAGTATGCCGCTGGATAGTCAGGGCACCCTCCTGTCTATTTCTCAGCGCGTACAGGAGGAGGAGGAGGAGCATGAGGAGGATGAGGAGGAGGGGGAAGAGACAGCTTGGGCCGCTGCTGACGGTACACCGGCTGATTGCCTGTCATCCTTTCAGCGTGTATGGCCTGAGGAGGAGGAGGAGGAGGAGGAGGATCCTGAAAGTGATCTTCCTAGTGAGGACAGCCATGTGTTGCGTACAGGTACCCTGGCACACATGGCTGACTTCATGTTAGGATGCCTTTCTCGTGACCCTCGCGTTGCACGCATTCTGGCCACGACGGATTACTGGGTGTACACACTGCTCGATCCACGGTATAAGGAGAACCTGCCCACTCTGATTCCCGAAGAGGAAAGGGGTTCGAGAGTGTTGCTATACCACAGGACCCTTGCGGACAAGCTGATGGTAAAATTCCCAGCCGACAGCGCTAGTGGCAGAAGGCGCAGTACCGAGGGCAAGGTAGCAGGGGAGGTGCGGAGATCGAGCAGCATGTACATCCCAGGCAGTGCAACAGTCTTTAAGGGCCTGGCCAGCTTTATGGCTCCCCACCAAGACTGTGTCACCGCTCCCCAGTCACGGCTGAGTCGGCGGGAGCACTGTAAAAGGATGGTGAGGGAGTACGTAGCGGATCGCACGACCATCCTTGGTGACGCCTCTGCCCCCTACAACTACTGGGTGTCGAAGCTGGACACGTGGCCTGAACTCGCGCTGTATGCCCTGGAGGTGCTTGCTTGTCCTGCGGCTAGCGTCTTGTCGGAGAGGGTGTTTAGTGCGGCTGGGGGAATCATCACAGATAAGCGTAGCCGCTTGTCAACCGACAGTGCCGACAGGCTAACACTCATCAAGATGAACAAAGGCTGGATTTCCCCAGACTTCTGTTCTCCACCAGCGGACAGCAGCGATACGTAAGCAATACGTAGGCTGCACCCGCGGATGGAAGCTACGTTCTCTCTCACCATCCAAAACGGGGACATTTCTGCTTCATCAATCTGTGTCTAATATTCCTCCTCCTCCTCCTCCTGCTCCTCCTCCTGAAACCTCACGTAATCACGCTGAACGGGCAATTTTTCTTAGGGCCACAAGGCTCAGTCAAATAATTTTTCAGAACAATTTTTAAAAGTTTCAATGCGCTTAAAAGCATTGGAACTTTAACTTGAACGAATTTTTCGTTACACTGGGCTGCCTCCAGGCCTAGTTACCACTTAAGCCACATTAACCAAAGCGATTAATGTGTTTCACCTGCCCTCTTGGCTGGCCATGGCCAATTTTTGGGATGTACATTAGTACTGTTGATACAGCAATTTTTGTGGGCCCTCGCCTACAGTGTAATCAAATTAATTTTTAGCCCACCTGCATTACAGCTGACGTAACCTCAGCTGTGTTGGGCAATGCAATGGGATATTTCTATGTACCGCCGGTGGCTTCCTGGCACCCACCCAGGCAGTGGGTCCACAGGGAGTTTAACCTACATGTGTCCACTTGTAAAGAACCCCAGTCTGACTGGGGCATGCAGTGTGGGCCGAAGCCCACCTGCATTAAGCACGACATTACTACCTCAGCTGTGTTGGGCAATGCAATGGGATATTTTTGTGTACCGCCGGTGGGTTCCAGGGAGCCACCCATGCTGTCGGTGCACACGGAGTTTTTAATACATCTGTACACTTCTAAAGAACCCCAGTCTGACTGGGGCATGCAGTGTGGGCCGAAGCCCACCTGCATTAAGCACGACATTACTACCTCAGCTGTGTTGGGCAATGCAATGGGATATTTCTGTGTACCACCGGTGGGTTCCAGGGAGCCACCCATGCTGTGGGTCGACAGGGACTTCACAATAGGGAGTTGTACCTGCCTGTGTCTATGAATTAAAAAGCCCGGTCTGACTGGGGCATGCAGACACCTTGACAGAATGAATAGTGTGTGGCACATAGGTTCCCCATTGCTATGCCCACATGTGCAGCTCCTGATGGCGGTGGCACAGGATTCTATTTCTCATTGCTTCTGTACAGCATTGTGGGCTATCGCCCCGCCCCTATTAAAGAGGGTCGCTACCTAGCCGTGCCAACCCTGTGCAGTGTGTGCCTGCGGTCCCTCGTCGTGGCAGACGCACTTCTAAATAGACATGAGGGTGGTGTGGCATGAGGGCAGCTGAAGGCTGCGCAGGGACAGTTTGGTGTGCGCTGTGGGGGGGAGGGGGGGCGGTTGGGCAGCATGTAACACAGGAGAAGTGTCAGTGGAGTGTCATGCAGGCAGTGATTGTGCTTTGTTGGAGGTAGTGTGGTGCTTAGCAAAGGTATGCCATGCTAATGAGGGCTTTTCAGAAGTAAAAGTTGTTGGGGGGGGGGGGGCCCACTCTTGCCGCTATTGTGGCTTAATAGTGGGACCTGTGAACTTGAGATGCAGCCCAACATGTAGCCCCTCGCCTGCCCTATCCGTCACTGTGTCATTCCCATCACTTTCCTGAATTGCCCAGATTTTCACACATGAAAACCTTAGCGAGCATCGGCGAAATACAAAAATGTTCTGGTCGCCCATTGACTTCAATGGGGTTCGTTGTTCGAAACGAACCCTCGAGCATCACGGGAAGTTCGTTACGAATAACGAACACCCGAACATTTTGGTGTTCGCTCATCTCTACTCACATTGCATTTCTACAAATATCATTTTCTGAAACAACATTAACTATAGTATATGGAAATATTAAAATGAGGAAAAGATGAAGTATAGAACATTTAAGTGGGAAGGGAGAGGATTTCTTATAATCTCATGAAGGGTGCAGATTCAATTCCCTTCTGTTCAAAAATATCATATTGGGGGAGTTTACTGTAAGATTTACAGATGTAGCAGTGCCAACATGGAAGTTTGGCATTCTACATCTGTAACACAGACCTCCTGGCACCCTGCAGCCGGCAGTGCTATGCAGTTAGCATAGCTATACCGAATTGCAGCTGAGCAAGACTTATTAGCTGAGTAGGGCAGTAACACAGCATGCATTAGTGCTACTACATTTCTACCACAGTTTTCTGGCGTAAAAAATTGCAGATTTTGGTGCAAGGAAGATTTACACAAAAAACGTTTGCTAGTTTTTATGTTTCTGCTCTTGTCTTGCCTCTTTCTTCAAAAATTGAGAAGCATTTAGCAGGACGAATGAGGCCAATGACTGTCCAACAAATTTAGTATGATTTATTCCAGAAACTGGCATTAAGTATAGTGAAAATCTACACCTGTGCATAGAAGGTGTATAGAAGATTTCAAGTTTTGGTACAAGGAGAGGCAAAAATGTACCTAAGTTATTAAGAGTCATATGCTTCCTAATGAGCTTGCAATATTTTACTTCAAATTATCAAATGCTAGTCTTAATAAATTCCACCTTAGAAACTGGGGGCCATTTAAACAAAAGGTTTTCTGATATATCTTGCAAATGAGAGCACTTGTGAAAGGTGCAATATTTGCTGTCATGTACTTAAAGACCTATATATACCTGAAAATGGGAAATGAATATGTATAACTAGAGATGAGCGAGCACCAAAATGCTCGGGTGCTCGTTACTCGAGTCGAACTTCCCGTGATGCTCGAGGGTTCGTTTCGAGTAACGAACCCCATTGAAGTCAATGGGTGACTCGAGCATTTTTGTATATCACCGATGCTTTCTAAGGTTTTCATTTGTGAAAATCTGGGAAATTCAAGAAAGTGATGGGAACGACACAGAAACGGATAGGGCAGGCGAGGGGCTACATGCTGGGCTGCATTTCAGGTTCCCAGGTCCCACTATTCAGCCACTATAGCGGCAAGAGTGAGATTCCCCCCCCCCCCCCCCGCACTGTCAGCATAAAGATCGTTCTCCTCTGCCGATTTGCGCATGCGCATGTGTCCGGCGATTTTTTAAAACCATTGCTTTGCAATGGTATCGGACACATGAGTGCTTTTTATGCGCTCGTCCGATAAATTATAGAACAGAAATCGCAGATCGCACCTATCTGCGATCTGCGATTCCTGTTCTCTTCTCTATATGCGCTCAATGGGGCCGGCGGCAGCAGCGCCGACCCCATTGAGAACATATAGAAGACAAATCATTCTTCTCTGCCACAGCTGTAACAGCTGTGGCAGAGAAGAACGATGTTAGCCCATTGAATTCAATGGAGCCGGCAATACAGCCGGCTCCATTGAAAGCAATGAGCTGCCGGCGTGTGCGGGATGAATTGTCGGGAAGGGCTTAAATATATAAGCCCTTCCCTGCAATTCATCCAGAAAAGTGTTAAAATAAAAAAATATATACATACTCACCTGCTCCCGGCAGCCGGAGTTCCGCGCGGCCGGCCTGCAGTGGGTGTGAAGGGGGTGTGAGTCAGACCTGCCCCCTGATTGGCTCAGCACTGAATGGGTGAGTGAGAGCTGCCTCTGATTGGTCAGGCTGTGACCAATCAGAGGCAGCTCATTCAGCAGGCGGGGATTTTAAATCCCCAGCTGCTGAATACTACTCAGAGCAGTTCAGGAGAACTGCTGCCGGCCGCAGCTGAACTCCATCGGCTGGGACCGGGTGAGTATATATTTTTTTTGTTTTTACACATTTCTGGATGAATTTCAGGGAAGGGCTTATATTTTTAAGCCCTTCCCGAAAATTCATCCCGCGCTCGCCGGAAGCCCATTGCTTTCAATGGAGCTGGCTGTATTGCCGGCTCCATTGAATTCAATGGTCAGTGCTCGTTAAATCTAGACGAGTACCGCGTGGTGCTCGTCTCTAGTAACGAACATCTTGAGCACCCTAATACTCGAACGAGCATCAAGCTCGGACGAGTATGCTTGCTCATCTCTATGTATAACCTCTGAGGAAGATGCTTTTTGCCTCAAAAGACATTTGCTACCTTTTCATCACAAATAATAACAGGAGCTTATTTTCTCTCTTTTTGTCCTATGTACATCAGAAAGGGGCGTAACTATAGTAGGTGCAGGGGATGCGGTTGCACCCGGGCCCAGGAGCCTTAGGGGCCCCTAAGGCCTCTCTTCTCCATATAGGGAGCCCAGTACTATGAATAAAGCATTATAGTTGGGGACCCTGTTACAGGTTTTGCATTTGGGCCAAGAAGCTTCAAGTTATGTCTCTGTGCTGCATGGTTTAGGTATGGGTAAGGGTACAGATACAGATAGAGGGGGCCCTAGCTCACCTTTTGCATCAGGGCCCCTGAGCCTTTACTTACGCCCCTGACATCAGAAGATTGTGCCTCATAACAGAGGTTTTCTTACCTCTTTTCTTCTGATATACATATTTTTTTACATTTGTTTTTATTGAAAATGTTTTACAATTTTAACAAAGAAAATGAGCAGTTTAATAAAGCACATTGCTAAGGTGTTATACATTATTAAAGTACATGAAGGAGTAAAAGTATTAAGTAACCCACCATAAGTCAACTTTCTTTAAACTTAAAGGGGTTGTCCCGTGAAATCAAGTGGGGTTATACACTTCTGTATTGCCATATTAATGCACTTTGTAATATACATCATGCATTAATCATGAGCCATACAGAAGTTATACACTTACCCACTCCGTTGCTGGCGTCCCCATCTCCATGGCTCCGACTAATTTCTTTTACTTCTGCCTTCTTTAGACGCGCTTGCGCAGTCTTTACTTCTTCTCTGTGGACGAGCCGCTTCAGCGTGCTCACGCGATACAGCTCATCTGTGCATGCGCAGACGAGCTGTCACTTCTCGGGAGCGCACTGGAGCGGTCATTCTGCTACCAGCCTCCCTACTGCACGTCGTGCCATCCAGCCAATGGGGTGGCTGGAATCGGCATTACAAGCAGTAGAGGTCCCCGCCTCCCGCGATAACGTCATCATCTGCACCACTTGACCGGCGTCTCGGGAGCGCGCATGCAGGGCTACAGCAAGCGCGGTGCATCGTGGGAGAATACCCACGGTGCACCTTGGGAAAGGACCGGCGCCATCTTGAAAGAAGAAATTTTATAAGTTCATGAAACGCTGAATTGGTGAGTAGAAACCATCTTTAAAAACGCTTTCCGCGGGTACATTGTGATGTTTGCTGTAGAGGTGGGACTGGGCAGAGAAAAAATTTTCGATTTTGCCTCGGGACAACCCCTTTAATAGAATCACCTGTTCTTGATGGGCTTCTAATTAAATAATGGCCTGGCCAGTGCTTAACTGTAAAGAGGAAAGGGAAGGGAAAGAGAAGGATAAGAATGGGGTGAGGGAGAAAAAAGTCTCTCGCAAAGTTGAAGAGCATAATTTATCCATGGGGTCCAGACTTTCAGAAATTCGTCATGTTGATCAATGAATATAGCTGATAATTTCTTGTTGACTAAGTAGCAATTCATCCTTCACTTTATCTTGGAAAAGTCCAAGTAAGCCTTCTGCCACGATTGCAGCCCCAAAAGCACTATGAAGGTGATCCTAGTAAAGCATGGAGTATTCAAATGGGAAATAAATACCAGAAAAACAAAACTTTAGTATGTCGCAAGTACTTCTGTTGTTTGATTCCCAAATCTGAGACCAATCCTCCTTATTAAGGGTATTTCCCATATGTCTCCCATCGATTGTGCATGGTAGGAAGAGTGGACCAGCCTACAATATATTTGTGAGATTATGCCCCTAGCAAGTGGGTATTTCGGCAGTAAATCTCAAAGCAGGTTATAGTCAGTGGGAAATTAGTATTCTTAAAGCCAGACTATGTGAGATGTTTAAGTTGTAAATAGCAAAATAGCTCAGAAGAAGGTAAATTAATGTTTTTTTGGAGGCTGAGAAATGAGCTGATGCCTTCAAAAGAAAGTAGATGGTATAGTTTGGTGAGGTGTCTATCTGTCCATGACTTAAAACACCGGGGCGTCATTGCCTGCAGGGAACAAAGAAAAGGCAGAAGGTGTAAGTGAGTGTAAATCAAGTTACCTGAATACTTAATGCAGTCCCAGACCTTAAAATAATGTCTTGAAATAGGGTGCCTGTGTATTGGTGGGGTCCACAAGACTGAATTAATAGTAAGGGGGTAGCTCTCAGTGGCCTCTATAGAGAAGCAACAGGGAGCATTAGTTTTGGAATGGAGAAGTGCTAGTTGGGCAACGTGGGCTGCCTGGTAATATTTCAATAAAAATTTGGAATGCTCAGACCTCCTTTCAGTGCAGTGTGTGCCTTTAGTAAATGGACTGTGAGACCCTTGGAATAAAATCTTTCCAGACAAAACAGAGAGCAATTGTTGAAAAGTTTTCAGAATATGTATTTTTCTATGACTGTCCTATAATCCAGCATATCTGATAATCCGATACCAAGGACACCATTGTGGGCCACCTGGACAAACAGAAGATATTGATAAACTCTTTCTACATCAGATGGCCAAGCTCTCAAAGAAGCATGACATAGTGATCATGGGAGATTTTAACTATCCAGACATTTGTTGTGAATCTCTCTTAGGTAAAGTTAATGGATCCAACAAATTTTTATCCGCTCTTGCTGACAACTTTATCTTCCAAAAGGTAGAAGAGAAAACAAGGGAATCTATCTTGGACCCAATTCTTATCAACAGGGAGGAAATAGTTGAGGAAGTAAGGGTGGCTGGGACCTTAGTAGGCAGTGATCATGCTATTCTTGAATTTTGGATAAAAAGGAGAGGAAGACCTGAGAAAACTCAGACCTCAAGGTTGGATTTTAGAAAGGCAGATTTTAATGAACTCAGAAAGAGGACAAGAAGAATCCAAAGGCTGGATATTCTTAAGGACAGAAATGTCCAAGAAAGTTAAGAAATATTGCAAAATTAGATTCTCAACTTACTGAGAAGCCTGACTTCTATACCAGGAAAGATCTTTGAACAAATTATTAAACAGCATGTTTGCAAGTATTTGGACAAAAATGGAGTAATTAACCAGAGCTAGCATGGATTTGTAAAGGCCCATTTACACTGAGCGATGATCGCTCAAAAATCACAAAAAAGCGTTTGTTTGCACGATCATTGTTGTATGTAAATGCATGTCCATCGTGAAATTTTAATGCACTGCTAGCTGATCGTTAAATTTAGGCCAACCTAAAAAATCGCCATTCGACCTTATCAGCAGTTCTCCACGGGTAGTGCTGATAGCATTGTTTCCTGTCGGAGAACAATAGAACTGAAAGCAGATAAGAGCCCTCGGGCTATTAACTGCTTTCAGCTGAAGGCTTCATTTGCACACTAAATTGCTATTAAAGGGGTTGTCCCGCGAAAGAAAGTGGGGTTCAGCACTTCTGTATGGCCATATTAATGCACTTTGTAATGTACATCGTGCATTAATTATGAGCCATACAGAAGTTATTCACTTACCTGTTCCGTTGCTAGCGTCCCCGTCGCCATGGTGCCATCTAATTTCAGCGTCTAATCGCCCGATTAGACGCGCTTGCGCAGTCCGGTCTTCTCCCTGGTGAATGGGGCCGCTCGTGCCGGAGTGCTGGTCCTCGTAGCTCCGCCCCGTCATGTGTGCCGATTCCAGCCAATCAGGAGGCTGGAATCGGCAATGGACCGCACAGAGCCCACAGTGCACCATGGGAGAAGACCCGCGGTGCATCGTGGGTGAAGATCCCGGCGGCCATCTTGCTAAGGTAAGAAAGACGTCGCCGCAGAGCGGGGATTCGGGTAAGTACTAAACTGTTTGGTTTTTTTTAACCCATCCATTGTGTTTGTCTCGCGCCGATCTTTGAGCGATCGTCGCTCAGTGTCAATAGGCCTTAACAAACACTCCATGCCAGACAATCTAATTTTTTTCAATGACAGAATCACCGACTGGGTTGATGTTATTCAACATTTTTATAAATGATCTGGAGGAGGGAATTGATGGGAAACTGATCAAATGTGCCGATGACACAAAGCTAGGAGGGATAGCTAACACTAGAGAAGAGAGAGTGAGTATTCAAAAAGATCTAAAAAAAAGTTTGAACAGTGGGCGGCGACTAACAGAATGGTATTTAACAAGGAGAAATACAAAGTCCAAATCTGGGCAAGAAAAATGAAAAAAGCGCAAACAGAATGGGAGGAATTGGGCTAAGCTAAGCAGCAGCACATGTGAAAAAGACTTGGGTATATTAATAGATCATAGACTGAACATGAGTCAACAATGTAATGCAGCAGCCAAAAAGGCAAACACAATTCTGGGATGTATTAAGAGAAGCACAGAGTCTAGATCACGTGAAGTAATTTGACATACCAGAGCAAGTTCAGAGAAGAGTTACCAAGATGGTGAGCGGTCTGCAAATCATGTCCTATGAGAAATAGTTAAAGGATCTGGGAATATTTTAGCTTGCAAAAAAAGAAGGCTGAGGGGAGACTTAATAGCTGTCTACAAATATCTGGAGGACTGTCACAGTGCAGAGGGATCATCCCTATTCTCATTTGCACAAGGAAAGACTAGAAGCAATTTGATGAAACTGAAAGGGAGGAGACACAAATTAGATATTAGAAAAAAACTTTCTGACAGTGAGGGTGATCAATGACTGGAACAGATTACCATGGGAGGTGGTGAGTTCTCCTTCAATGGAAGTGTTTGAATAAAGGCTGGACAAATATCTGGCTGGGATGACTTTGTGAATCCTGCACTGAGCAGGGGGTTGGACCAGATGACCCTGGAGGTCCCTTCTAACTTTACCATTCTATGATTCTATGTTTCACCGGGACTACTCCAGGAGGTAGCGGCCTGATCGGTTCCCAGCAGAAAAGGCCAAATCCCTTTACAGGGTGAATACTGGGGAACCACCAAGTTAACGCCCTCAGGTTTAGCGCAAAGCCAAACCAGTTAGTTAGCATAGTGAATCATAACACGCATAATCTGAAGACAAGCAAAGTCGTGTGTGACAATGAAGCCAACATGTTGGCAGCAGTTAGTCACAGAAATCTCATACATGTACCTTGTCTGGCCCTTGTGATGAACCTGGTAGTACAGTGCTTCCTAAATAATTAACCAGGTTTACATCCACTACTGTATAAGCCCAGGAAACTGTGTTTGTACTTTTGGTGTTTGCACCCGGCCACCTCTCGTCTGACGGAGGTGAAGCAACACTTCAGGCTACCACCCAACTGTCTCATCTGTGATGTGCCAACACAGTGGAATTCCATATGGCATATGTGGCAGAGGCTAAGCCAGCAGCAGAGATCAATCACGAAGTACCAGATGCTGTATTCCATTAGCAGGCATTGTACAGAAGTTGGTCATTTGATGCCTATGGAGTGGCTGCAGATCAAAATGTTTGTCCCATTTTAGCCTGCTTTGAAAAAGTGACCACATGACACACTGATCAGTTTGACCATCCTAGTTTTCTGTCTGCTGGAACAGATGCTAAAGGGCCTCAGAGACAATGACATGTAACAGGAGGAGAAGGAAGGAATAGCAATCTCCCAACCAACTGGTCATTACTCAACACCGTATAGAGGTGTCTCCTCCAACAAGTTTATCCACCTATGAGAGAAGTATAGAGAAGGAAGAGCAAGAGGAAGAAGCAAAAGGGGAATAATATAGGTCTAGAGGTAGGTGAGGGGTCTATGTAGCATTTCTTACAACCCCAACTATTTAACATGGATGGTGGAAGCAACCGAAGAACAGGCTTAGGCCTGACCTCAAAGAATATTGGCCATCACCCTTTGACACTTTGAGGCATGTAAGTGCTTTTTGTGGTGTTGTGCTTGCAGAAGGACCATTGCATATCAAAACATAAGATAATTATTGGGTGGCCACCCTCCTTGATCCTCACTACAGGACCAAAAAAAAAACAAAATTTTGTTCTAGCAGTGGAGAAGGACCTCAAAATGCAGCAATATCAGAACAGACTATTAAGCAGCTTGTGCAGAGCATTTCCACATTGCTGCAAGGATATACCTGCAATGGATTATAGCTCTGTGTCTCATGGTGGAAGACCATATAGTCATCACAGCAGCAGCACTACTGGTGGCAGGGCAAGTCTAATAGTTTTTTGAGCTTGTCACAACCTGCAGCGACAGCACAAGGCAGGACTCGCAGACAGCACTTATGGATAATGGTCAGGAGTATGTTAGCTCCTATGTTTGCCCCATTGACTTTTGGGTGTCTAAGCTGATATGCTATCAGAAAGGATGTTCGGCACAGGTGGTGGTGGGATAACTGATAGGCACATCTGTTTGTCCACAGACTATGGATTGCCTGTTTATGAAAATTAACCAGGCAGTGGTGTAGCTACAAAGGTGGCAGGCGTCACAGTTGCAATCAGGCCCCTAAGCCAGGGGGAGCCAGAGGTCCCCCTTGCTACTGCAGCACAGCATCCAGGAGAAAATATCCCAGCGTGCGCCGGCCCCTCGCACCATAACTCCGGGCTGTTATCTGCATGCACACCATCACATCTTCAGAACTTTACTGTCTCACGCTGCTGTTGTACAAAGCACCTGAGTCCTCCCCCAGCAGCATGTTCTGAGTGCCGGATGAGATGACAGAGGGGCCTGGTGGCTAGTACAGCAGTGGCGTGAGACTGTGAAGCCCTGAAGATGTGATGACATGAATGCAGATAACAGCCAGGAGTTACATACTGTACACACCATGGTTTAGGAATGGGTACAGATGCCTGCAGCTTGTATGTTTTCGGTTTTATGGGATAACTTTGAGCTGGATACTAATCTGGAAAATAATAGCAAACAAACAACAACAGACGGCACAAGAGAGAGGTCATCTATGATCACTGGAGGTGGGGGCAGCTTTACGGGATGACTATGGGCCAAAAAAATATTGCTCAAATGGATTTTCACTGATATTTTTCTTGTGTAAACACAGAATCCAACAAGTTATTAAGCAAGAAATTATTCAAGTTGCTAGTCGCTTTGTTTCGGCTCACTGAAACTAAACGACTAGCGAGCGATTCGCTCTCCATGTAAACAGGCAGTTCATTGCACAACTGTCTGTTCACAGTCAATGGAGGTCGGGCAGCTGGAAGAGATCTCCAGGGTGTTCCACCTCAATTCATTTAACGATTATCACTACTGTGTGAAAGCACATGCTCAATAGTCATTGGGACAGCTGTCCTGTGTAAAGTAACCTTAAAGGCAATGCACCCACTATCACTGTGTAGAGATGATATCTGATTATGGCGACAGCCAAAGGCATAAGTAGAAACTCTCGGACCGAGATGCAAAATCTGTTACAGGGCTTCCTACCTACCATGTGTCATTTCATATAATGGAGGGGCCTTTGGGCCTCCTAACACTCCAGAGCCCAGTAGCGACTGCTACCGCTGCAACCCCTATAGCTATGCCCCTGGTGATGGCATTATTTTGAGGTATCCTTGATCCTAGAGCTAAACTGCTGTATGTAACTAAACCTACTGTGTTATAAAAGCTGTCCTGTTGATATGGTCTCTATGAAATTATAGATAGATTAGATTAGATAGATAGTGTATTTATTATTTTACTGTTAGAGGAGATGGGTGTTACATGTTGCTCCTGGGATCTGTAGTTCTACAGGTTACCAAGAGCACACTTGTACAGGTGTGGGATGATTTAGCTGTCTGGGTGTGTGGATTACTCCAGCCAGCCAATCATCACTGGTCTCTGCAGATAGGCTCAGACCCTTTTGCTAGAGGGTGTTGGACATGTATCCATTTACATCATTCCCTCTAAGTACTTGGTGGTTTGTGTTATACATGCTGTTTGTTTGAGGAGTTTCCCTCATCTTCCCTGAAGATGGTCTCGACACCTGATCTTCCTGCCTGCATGTTCTGCAGGCCCCTTCTCCTTCCCCTGTTATCAGGGGTGTCCTCCAGACATCTGATGTCGTGTACATTGTCAGGTGGATGATATCTGATAATATGTTTCTTTTACTTAAGATTGATGTTTAATGTTCTTGACCCTTTCTCAATCTGTAGATACTTGAATTAGCTTTTGTTTATCCATGCATGCATGAGGTTCTGAGTGTGGTTTCCTTCTATATGTCAGGTGTGCAGACTTGGGGCTCCTTCCCACGGACGGATTTTCGCCGCGTTGCCCGCAGCTATTAGGTTCTATTGAACCTAATAGCTCAATGCTCACGGTGCGGAATTCCATCGCGGAATTCCGCACCGTGAAATCACCCGACCTCACCCGCGGCAAATGGAGCATGCAATCAATGGAAGCCGTCTGTCACTCTATCTTCCGCTGTAGCACAGCGGAAGATAGCATGAAAATGCTTCCCTGCCCACAGCCAGCCGCGTCATATGACGCGGCCGGCGCGCCATGTGACGCTGTGGGCATGTCATATGACGCGGCCGGCGCGTCACGCGCTCTATTGCGCATGCGCGCCGAAGCGTCATGTGGGACGGAAGACGCCGGATCCGCAGGTAAGTATTGGGGTCTCTGGGGGGCGCCATGACGGGCTCCACCGCGGTATTCCGCGGCGGAGCCCGTCACGGCCGTGTGCAGCCGGCCTTAAAGTGTGAGCAAGGTCCTGTTCACTGTAAGTCTGAAGGTGTGGACTACACTTGGTGTGAACAAGGTCCTGTTCAGTGTATGTCTGAAGGTGTGGACTACACTTGGTGTGAACAAGGTCCTGTTCAGTGTATGTCTGAAGGTGTGGACTACACTTGGTGTGAAAAAGGTCTTGTTCAGTGTAAGACGGAAGGTGTGGAATACACTTGGTGTGAATTAGGTCTTGTTCAGTGTATGTTTGAAGGTGTGGACTATACTTGGTGTGAATAAGGTCCTGTTCAGTGTGTCTCTAAAAGTGTGAACCATACTTGGTGTGAACAAGGTCCTGTTCAGTGTATGTCTGAAGGTGTGGACTGCACTTGGTGTAAATAAGGTCCTGTTCAGTGTGTCTCTTAAGGTGTGAACTATACTTGATGTGAACAAGGTCCTGTTCAGTGTATGTCTGAAGGTGTGGACTACACTTGGTGTGAACAAGGTCCTGTTCAGTGTATGTCTGAAGGAGTGGACTACACTTGGTGTGAACAAGGTCCTGTTCAGTGTATGTCTGAAGGTGTGGACTACAATTCTTCATTTTTAGAAAAGTGAAAGGAGGTGATGCTACTTTATAGTGGTGTTTCTGACTACATGTATTAAAACACATATAGGGCTTTGTCTGAACAAGGATAACAAGTCTTTGGGGAGGTGCTGCCAACCACCCATGTCTGTAGAATACAGACAGTAGTGTGAATAGAGAAGTTAGATAAAATACTGCTATCTGCTGCAACTCTCCAAATGTGCAAGGTAGATAAAAAGATGAATAATTTATTAAATAAATTCAAAGCCAACATAAAAATGCATTTCGAGGCCTGGGCCAGTTCAGCTGGGGTCATAAGCTATTGTACTGGTAATAGAAAAGATACATGTGGAGAAAATATAGTAGGATAAAATAAATGAGTGGAAGGAAGTAAAATAAGAGCAAGCAAATTAAAATTAATAGGGATTTTATGTAAAAGAAACTTAAAGATAAAATACTGTGGAATACTTGCAACATACTGCCATTTGCTATGGATGTTTTTTTAATCATATAATGCATGAGCTCATATTTCTTTATTTTATTTTCAATTGCTCAGCATTGATCAACTCCATACACCAGTACTAAATCCAGACAGCAATGGAGATACTTACATGGATTGCCAAGGATAGAACAGTCTTCTTTAACTGTCCTTTAATAAAGTCATTTTTCTAGTGTAATCACTCAGTATGTGACCCCTGTCAAATTCTTCATTCTGCCATCCATCTTACATGTAATAGTTTACACAATTGATTTTAAAAATAAAGCATCACACATAGCAATATCAGTTTTATTTAAATATCTGAAACTGTGAGGCTTCGTAGTCAATAAGTTCTTGAAATAAACCATACATACTCTGTGTCTACAGCTAGACGTAATGAGGATATGTTTCAAGGATAATCTAATGATAGGCATCATGAAAAATGATAATTTTGTGAGATGGCAAACATATTTTTTACAAAAAAAAGGAGGGGGGCGGGAGGGCATGACAACGTGAAAACTCTTTCTGCATCCTAATACTATACTTAGCCTCACAATGAACATTCGGTTACTAAACTAAAAAATATCAAACTTAAACTATCCCTTCTTTCCTGAAATAGCGATACAGAGCAGGGCAATATATATTTTTTAATCCATAAAAACACAAGACAGCCTTTAGATTATTTGGATAGCCAATCATAAACAGTGTCCATGTGGATGATAATGCTTTAGGTACCAGGTGTACTAAAGGGAAGTACATTGGTATAGAAATGATAATTCTCACAGCGGAATCATTTTCAATGGGAGGACTACTTAACAGTGCTGCTTAGTGCATTGAACGTCAGCTTTCAGTGCTCACCCCAGGAGAACGACAGTGGAAGGCAAGGTAAACAATTGCATCCCCGGACTCAGTGGGTCACCTACTTTCACCCAATAAGCTTAACTAAGCCCAACCATACAGAAAAGTGTTCTCATGCACAACTGTAATTAATGTAGAATAACTGGCAAATCTGTATAATATGATTAATAAACATGTTTCCATTCCAAGTAACAAATAGATTCTAAATGTAACATAGCTATGCCTTTATTACTACTCATACATAAATGTAGACATATATAATTAGAAGGCATTATAAACCATTTTAATTGAAAAGAAAGAATATTTTACATGTACTATTCATAAAACAAATACGGGCCCTTTATGAAGTATCGCTACTAATTTCTTGGCTAAAGCTAAAAGGGCAGTATGTGAATTTCCATGTACTGTATTAAGATGAGGAAATCAATTCCCCTTCTTGTGTGACAGGACTCCTCTACCATAGATCTTTAAAAGTCACCACTTATTGTAGTGGACTTCAAGTCTTGAATAAAAATACTATTAATTAGCCGAGCATTGAAATCACAATTTCACACTACCAATAACATCAATATCCAGACACACAGTTAATTACTCAAGAGAATTTCAGATTTTATTTCATGTCCTTTGTTCACACATTGATGTTAGTTTTATTTTAGCATTGCAATCTTGCTTGCTTATCTATGTTAATGATAACCTAAAAATTACTATATGCCAAAAATTACAATATCTTCAGATAAAAGTAGAGAAGTCATCATCTCTAAACTGTCAGGTAAAAAAAATAATAATCTTTAACCCCGTTACCCAAGAAGATATGAATGGAGCGGCATTGGCTGCTGGCTGTCTTTAACAGCTGACACCCAACTGCAACAGCTGCGATCAGCCCTCATGTTGATCATGGCTGTTAACCAATTAAATGCCCCAATTAGTGTTCAGGTTCCTGAACAGTCCCCTAGCAATGAGATTGCGAGGTGCCGTTCGTTTGTCATGGCAGCCCAGGACTTTCTGAAGGCCCCCAGGGCTGCTGTGCATTTCTGCCTATTAGAATAAGCCTGTTAACTGTCTTAATAAGATGTTGTCAGAAATACTGAACTGTTGCAGTACATGTTATAAGTGATCAAGCTATTGCAAATTCAAGTTCCCAATGGGGATTAAAAATATATATATATTACGTGTAAAAAATCTTCTATGATTATAAAAAAATAAAAAAGGATACAAAAAGTTCCACCCCTCACTGAACACAATGAGCGATATCGCAGATTTTTGAGTGAAAAATCACAAATGAGTATGAAACCATTGAAGATCATTGGTTTCATAATCATGCGTTTTCACTCATTCTTGATTTGCAAGAAAACATATCGCTGATGGGTAGGCGCCCTAAGCATTAATAATGAAAGCTGTGAATTGGAAATGTTATATGGCAGTGATCAGTACTGATCCAGTTTGTGTCTCGTTTGCATTTCAAAATTCTTTGTGTATTATTGTGATTGAGAACATAAACTGTATCAGAAGACTAAAGGAACAGAAACACAAAAATCATGCATTCAAAGACTGAAGAGCTAAAGTTATATAATGTTAGTGAAAACAAAAATTACATAGTAGCTGCAAATGGTACAGATTATGCAAATGGTGTATAGACAGATCGCTGTGTAGAGGTAAAGGAATATTTGGAGCAATTTTAGCACAGTAGCCAGTTCCTCACTAATGCACAGTAGCATCTACTAGCACCTATATTATATATTTATTTTACACATAGATATACAAAACTATTCATGTTGTTGCCAGATGGGCTCTCACAATTTGATCAAAATGTGTGCTAAGAACCTCAAATTTATTAGTATTTATAGTATTAATGCAATTTGAAATGATGAGGGCTGCCTGTCCACGGGCGATGATCTGCTTGCGATAAATCGCCCGTGGATCACGCTATGAAAAGCTTTCCATAAGCTAACTATGGAAAGCACAGCCTGACGTCCACGAGCAGAGAATCATAGCAATTCTCCGCTCGCGAGGTTTGAAATGGTGGCATGCTGCGATTTGCCGCGATTCTCTGCGGTTAGTCTTTCTCCTATGGGAGCCTACACTTCTATGGGAGCTTGAAAGCACACAGCACACAACCTCAGATTGTGTGAACAGGCTACTTTAAGTAGCTTGAATCAGCCTGTTCACGCGATCTTTAGAGAAGTGTAGCCGTGAGCTATGCATGCGGCTATACTGCACACAGACAGCGCTCGTCTGAAAGAGCCCTAAAATATATGCACAAAAAGCAATAAACTTCTGCCCCTATGGTGTTGCTCTATGGTTTGTATATTGTAAATACATTTATAAGGAAAAGAAAATAATTTATGTAAGTTTTCAGAACATTTTCTTAAGATAAGATTAATGTATGTATGAAATAATAGAAATAGTACCATGTTATCATAAATTCAAATACACATTATGTTTAACAATAGGAGATAACAATAGGCTACATCTACAGACAAGAATGTAAAGAACTAATAAGCAGGCGGCAGAAAAAATGTAATGTCTAAAAAATATCAAAATTGTAATACTTAGAATTCTTAGTCACTGAGGTAAGGGATACCAAGTATTTCCACTTGTACCATATTCCAAGGGGCAAGATCATTATATAGATTGGGAAGAATCTTGGTATAGACACATGATAAAGATGCGAGCCGATTTACATACTTTTTTTCCATAGATCATTGCCTGAAAATAAATCTCTATGCACCCACTTCATTGAGAGACGGTATCTAGATACAGAAGCTTAGCTCTACTATAACTCTTAACCCTTTCCAATCCATTTATTTCTTCTCATCCATTCTCCCCAGCTCCAAATAAATTGGAGCTGGGGAGAATGGATGAGAAGAAATACATTTTCCCTGCACCCTCCTGAACTGACATAGTTCAGGAGGGTGCAGGTGCTCACTGCACTAAGGGGGGACCTGTTTACCTGTCCGGCGTCTTCCGAATTCTCCCTTCTACCTCCCGGCTCGGCGATCATGTGACCGCTGGGGTCAGGTGGCACCCAGGAGTCACATGATCGCCAGGCCGGGAGGCAGAAGAGAGAATGCAGAAGACGCCGGACAGGTAAACAGGCCCCCCTTCGGTGCAGGCTCCTGGCTCGGCGTTCATGTGACCACTGGGGGTCAGGTAACACTGGCGGTCACATGATCGCCGGCCGAAATCTCTGTGCATTACATAGCGCTAATTGAGCGCTATGTAATGTGCAAAGGAGAAGGCAGAAAGGGATAAAAACCCTTTTTGCTTTCTCCTCGGGGGTCCACCATGAGGACCAGTGCAGGAGTGCATTTGCACCCGATGTGTCTGATGATCGGGTGCAGATTCACTCCTGCACTGCAGTGTCAGGCCTGTCCCGACATCGGAGCTGTGGAGGGAAATAATGTCGGGGCAGGCCCGACATTGGATTGGAAAGGGTTAATAATGCAGTAAGCATAGAATGGTAAAATACCAGCTCTATACAGTAATAGTGATTACAGTGTAGTTACCCCCAGTGACCACAGGTGGTGCCCTCTGATTGGTGACGTCTATTTTTACTCTTTATCTGGGCTGAGGCTGGCATGAAGATTTCTTCCAGACGTGACTCATCTCTGCACACCTTTCCCGACCCTACTGCTACCCCGAATGAACTTTTCACCATCTCTAAATAGTATTATTCTCGTTCTGTGGCCCCAAAAAGTACTACAATTGCATTTACCCGAATTATAGAGTTATAATGTTATTTCTAGGGCATGGTGAATTTTGTTTAAAAACAAAAACACGGAATTGCTGTTTTGTCCATCTGTTTCACAAATATAAGAAAAGTGATCAAAAAGTCACATGCCCCCCCCCCCCCCCCCATACCTATGGAAACTACAACTCATCACAAAAAAACAAGACACATAGCTTTGCTGGAAAAAATTAAAAATGTTATGGGTCTTGGAATGTAGCATTGCAACTACAATTATTTAAATTGTCCTTATTGTGGAAAAGTAATAACACGCAAAAAATAAAATAATTAAAAATGTTTTATATATATATATATATATATACACACATACACACATACATATATATTCATTACACATACATACTGTAGGGTGAACCCTATAAAGAAAGAAAAAAAAAAAAAATATATATATATATATATATATATAATGGTTCCTGGAACATGACCTGCAAAAATAAAAAATAAAAAAACTGCCTGGGTTATTAAGTTGTGAAATAAGCCAGTCACTAAATGGTTAAAGTAATTACATTTTTACAACAGCCTCAGTCATGGATTATTAAAATTGTAGTCATAGAAAAATCAGTAGAAGATTACTATACAGTAGACAAATCTTATTTGTTTAGTTCAATAATATTTGTGTTAAACCAGTTGAACTGGTTTAAAGTAACTATTCCTGCTAACAAAGCCAAAACATTAAGCTCAGCTACTTAAAGGTCAAAATGCCTTCTGTATGGAATTTTATTATACATAAAGTTTGAAATGGTATATACCTAACAACATCAAATATCAGTAACTCATTAATCTGTCGTGCTCCCTATTGTAAAGGTAGCATATCTATTGATTAAAATCTTTAACCCCTTCCTGACTAGCACTGTACACGTACAACAGGGATAGGGAAGCCCCCAGACGGTAACACCAAGAATGAGAGCTTGGTGATACATATTGTAGGGGCTTTTAATGGTGGACAGAGGTCAGATGGATGATTTGACAGGTCTGCAGTTACGAGGTAAGCTGTGATCGTCTATTGTGATACCTCTCTATCATAGCTAGTATTAACTTTTTATACAACTTGTGCTACAATATGAAAGATTGTACTAAATGGGCTAGTTTCTCATCCCCAAGCTTATCAAAAAGCCTTTAGTACCCATGACCCTGCAACTGGTTCACTGCTTGTCCTTTCCTAGATCACTTTAGGTAGGTACTAACTCCAGCATACCAGAAACACTGCACAAGACCTATTTCTTTGTTTTTAAATAATATACAGAATGTTAACAAGATTGTTATCAATCTATCTGTAAATATTGGGTGTATAAATTGCAACAGTAATATTGGTTTGTCATAGTGGAAAGAATTGTATTGGTGTTTGGCAGGAGTAAAATACAGTGCAGCAATTTAAAAGTAAGGCCTTAGGCCACCTGCAGACGGCCGGGTTGGATCCCGCTGCGAGAATTCTCGCGGCGGGATGCAGACCCGTGCCGCTACAGCGCCTACTGTCACCCGCTCCCAGCGTTTACTGTCTCCTGCTATGCGCCGGCTGCCGGCCAGCCGGCGCATGCGCAGAGCAGAGCCGGCCCGCCACCACTGACATTTCTGTGCGGGCCTCTGCAAGACTCGCACAGAAATAGAACATGCCGCGATTTGTTTTCCGCTTGTGTTTTCACACGGACAAATCGCGGCCGTCTGCACAGGATTGCCTTTGTAATGCAATCATATGCAGGCGGGCACGGATGGAAATTCTGTAGGAAATCCCTTCGCGGAATTTCTGCCCATGTGCAGGGGGCCTTGTGCAGATGGCAGAGTCGAATCCCGCTGCAAGAATTCTCGCAGTGTGATGCGACCCATGCCCCAACAGTGCCCTGGCATTCACCTTTATACTCACCCGTCCGGCGTATTCTCTCTCTGCAGTGTGATGTGCCGGCTGGCGCATAGCCGCACAAGTGCAGTGCACAACCGGCACGTAAGCCGTGACGTTTCTGTGCGAGCCAGGACATGCCACGATTTGTTTACTATGCAATCCTATGGCAGCATGCCTGAGTGGAAATTCTGCGGGAATTTCCCCCCTTGTGCATTTACCCTAAGACCACCTGCACACGACCGAGGAGGATTTCACATGTGGGAGTCTGCAGTGGAATCTGACCCCGACCCGACTTTTGGCTTCCCTCCTTACTACGTTACCCGCCTTATCTATTGTATTGCATACCAAGACTTCCCGTTGCTAACTCCTGGCTTTCCATCTGACTACTCTCCAGACCAGAACTGTTACCGGCATGTTTTTGCATACCAAGTTGTATTTTTCAATGACACCATATTAATATTTAAACTATTGGAGGGATGTTTTAAAAATATAATTTTCTTTTTCACATTTTAAAATTTTTGCCGTTCACCGTGTGGCATAAATAACATGCTACATCTATTCTGTGATATCAAATGTATATAGTTCTTTTGGTGTTTTTCTACTTTTCCATATGGAAAAAAATTACATTACCATATTCACATAAAATAGAAGAAAATAGGACAGTGTTTTTTGCTTAAATAAGTCCTAGCTGCAGCTAAAAAAATATTAATACATCACCTAGAAGTGCTGTCAGGCTTCAGCCTGTTCTCTCCCGGACTCCCCGACACTCTTCTTAATCATGTTCTTCTGGCCGGAGATTGAAATATCACCGCCTCCTGGAAGCGCTGCCTCTGATTAGCTAACTGCTTTGACTAATCACAGCCGAATCATTCAATGAATGGCTGAGCGCTGCCTCTGATTGATCACAGTGCTCAGCGCAATCAGAGGCAGCGCTTTTCTGAGGCGGGGAATTTTCAATTCCCTGCCACCAGAAATAGAGAAGAACGCTGCCGGGGACTGCGGAGTAGAGACGGACAGTGCTTCTAGGTGAGTTCATATATTTTTTTTCTGCAGCTAGGGATGATTTTTGGGGTAGGGCTTATACTTTAAGCTCCCCCGCACAGCTGTGGCAGAGGACCGTGATCTTCCCCCTATGTTTTCAATAGGGCCAGCGCTGATGTGACAGCATCTAGGGGTTTCACATTCAAGGAATCCCCTACAGCCGCAGCAGGGGATAGCGATGGGACCGCACTTTTATGTGCAAATTTTACAATCATGTGACCAAAAAACGGCCTCAGCTTCTTTCACACATTTTTTATACATGCGTTTTGTTTTTACTGACCTATACATCTATGAGCCTAAGGGTTCAGTCAAATGAGCGAGTTATATTAGAAAAACAGAGTAATTAGTTCTTTAACAAGATAAGTGGGACCATATAAATAGTAGGATCCAAGTTTGTCCAAGAGTGCCTTCGAATAGGATACTGCTACAAACACCTAATCCCTGTACTATTCTGGAAGTCCAGGGAGAGTATTGTCGGAATAACCCCGTGTACAAGACCTCGGTCGAAAGAATATATAAAGAAGTGTGAAAACAATTCCCGCTTTGCAGCATGGGAATTATTTTTACACTTGACTTTATTTTATGATATTAAGTGCTACAAAAAAGTTTTTTCCTTTAAATTCAGCTGTCGTCACCTACCCATAGACTCGTCATTTGAAGCCAGTCAAATAATTATTTTAAGTTGTATAATGTAATATGCACATTGATTTTCATTTATTTATTTTGAGAGATTCAACCATCACACCCACTGTAAGAAAGGTTTACCCTACTAAATCTACACAATACAGTACAGGATCATTGGAAGAATGCCCAACACTCTAAGGAGGTTGTAATGTGGCCACTGCAGAAAGAAAATCATGTATCTCCTTGGAAAATGCAGTGACAAAGAATGACCTTGTAATTGCTGCCAGATCAATGGCTTGTCCTGGCTGATCTCCACAGTATGTCAAACTGAAGCAGGAATACGTTCTCAGTGCCCTATTACTAGACCTTTCCAGCAGGTTAATACAAAACTATGTTTCTATACAAGTCGGATGCATCTCTTAGCAGAGAAGAAAAACACACAGCAGAATACAAACGTACTTCATGTCAATGTTTACAGTATATAAAAATACTGATGCATTTAACTCTATGCTCTGCAGCACGGGATGCCGGCAGACAGTGCTGGGAATATTATTTCTGCAGAGTCCAGGATGCTTGAAGCGATTATAGATTCTATTTTATTAAAGAGCATTTCTTCTGACAAAAAAAAAAATCACCTTCAGTTGTCATTGTGTCTTCTGATATTTCATCCAGTCATTTGTGAGTTAGATTGGCGTAACTGATGCCAGATTTTCAAAAGAGGCAAGAACTCAATGCAGTCAATACATTGTCCATAGAGATGTCGCACAACTTTTGCAGACACAAAATGAGAAAATCTTCTGTGTTAGGACTTGTTTATATTAGTCTATCTTATTTTTATATACAATAACTGTGTATTTTTGACAATTTCAGAAAGGATCTCAGGAGGAAAAGCTCTTTTTTTCTGTTAAAGGGATTTTCCAAGATTAAAAGGTGAATATAGTTCTTTTTTATTTCATATTGTTATCTGCCCTTTTTAAAATGCTCCTATTTGTCCAGCGCCACCACCCAGGTGGCAGAAGCAACTGCAGCGGTAATGCATCATTCATCGTTCACATACCTGTTCAGGCAAATCACTGACCTAAGGCTGGATTCACATGAACGTATATCGGCTTGGTTTTCACGCCAAGCCAATATACGTCATACTCATCTGCAGGGGGGGGGGGGGGGGGGGATGGAAGAGCCAGGAGCAGGAACTGAGCTCCCGCCCCCTCTCTGCCTCCTCTCCACCCCTCTGCACTATTTGCAATGAAAGGAGGCAGAGCGGGGGTGGGGCTAAGTTCTGAGAATTAGCTCTGCCCCGTCCCGCCTCTCCCCATTGCAAATACTGCAGAGGTGCAGGGGGAGGCAGAGAGGGGGTGGGAGCTCAGTTCCTGCTCCTGGCTCTTCCATCCTCCCCCCCCTTCCTGCAGATGAGGACGACGTATATCGGCTCGGCGTGAAAACCGAGCCGATATACGTTCGTGTGAATCCAGCCCACGTCTGTTTAGTCCTGCATGCTTGCTGAGGCTAGTATGTGGCTGAGAGGTTATGAAAGGCATGTGACCTCGGCGGTCGGTATTCAGATGCGGGGTGTTGGACAGCGGTTGCAATTTAAAAGGCAAATATAGTTTTTTTCTGTATTGTACACTATCTGCCTCATGTATTTTTTTTAACTCTACTAAACCCCTTTAATTAAGGAGGAATGTTACTTGAATATCACTCAAGATGACTTTTTTACACATGCTCATGTACAACCTAGCTCTGGGTGTATCACAATAGTTTTGATAGATCTGTAGTTCTGACATTACTGTATTGAAATGGCAAGAATTTTAGTATGAACAAAGCCTAATTTTCAGATATCAGTTATTACTAACATGTTATTTTCCTCAGTACGCAATACTGAATTTGTAACTCAAGTTAGTGGGAGGCCTCCTATGACAGCTTTAAATTACACCAGGTGAAAGAATTAAATCAATACAGGCAATCTTTAGGACTGAAAGTTGAGTAAATAGTTGTGGTCGAACAAGTGATGTGTGTGCTCAGGTATTTCTACTGCACAGTGAGAAAATAAAAGTATGCCAAGCTCAGGTTACATGGCAAATCAGACAAGCCCTGAAACGGATCTGGCATCTTGTGTTGTCAGGTTGGTGAACAGGGCCCCAAGAGGACAAAAAAATATTTATGCTTAGTATAAATATACAGTACAAGTTCCACATCTATTGCTAATGTGTGATATATCATACAGTGTGAGTGTTAGGAGTGTAGTGAAGTTTCAGTAATTCTGAACTCTCTATTTTTAATAGTTAATTCACAACTATATAGTTCCTTCACATTTGCAATGTTTTCGCTCATCTGATTAAAAGAAAGTCCTATCTGTATTTTGTGATTTTTTTTTTTAATTGCCTATGTTTCCCTATAGAGCCTCCTTTTTATTGCAACGCATGAACTTGCAATTTTTGTGTGATGTGTTTCTAACATTAGAAACTCCTATTGACTTTCACACAAAAAAATTCGGGAAAATCACGCCCCCAAAAATCGCAAGCGGCAGCGATGTTTTTGCGAGGAAGAGCAGCACTGAAGCTCAAAAATCCTGGGAACAAAGACGTGATTTTGCCATGATTTTTTCGCAGCGATAATGCAATCACCAGTGTGAAGTATAGTCTGTTTCAATAGAATTACCTTTTTCTAGGAAAACTAGTATATTATATTGCTCCAGCGCAGATGCACTAACTGTTGGAGCAATTTACCATTTCCGAAGCTTTGTGGTATGCATTTCAAATAAATGGTTCTTGTTTGTATGGGATCTTCCCAAGGAGAAACACTAGAAGAAGTTACTAATGTGCATGAAGTTCGTACATTCTCCTCTTGCTTGTGTGGGTTTTACTTTGGTGATTTACTATAAAATTGCATTCACGCATAAGATGTTTATTTACAGAATGCTCCATTCTCCAGATATTGCAGACATTGATTCCTCTGCATTTTGGTTGTTGTCACGTCTCAGTCAGCTTATAGTTAATTATTTGCCAGCACACCTTGTTTCTGTAGGTTATATCCAGATTAGCAAGGGTTAACTGCTCCTGTGCTTTCTAGTCTAGGTTAATTAGTCCTGCTAGTGTCTGATAGGTGTGGCTGGTGATTGACATTTCTGTCAGCCAATCGGCTTCTCCCTCCTCCCTATAAGATCCAGCTATTGCTGCCTGGGAGTTGCCAATCTATTTCCAGTGATCCCTGAGCAGTCCCCCTGCTCAGACCTGATGTGTATCCGGCTCTGGTGTTTTGGTTTGTTCCCTTGTTTGTGTCTATTATTTATCTGTTCTTGTTCTGTTTATTTCAGTCCACTTTACCCTGTGAGTTCAGGGCTCCCTGGTAGGGATTGGTAGTGGCCTAGGTACAAGTGTGTGTCCGCACCTGTCGGAAGTGATCGGCCCGCCGATTAGGCAGGGCAGCCAAGCGGGGTAGGGGTTTTCAGGGAAAGGTTTTCCCTTTGTTTAATTTACATTTTCATTGCACGTTCAAGATATACAGACCTTCACCTTCCAGCAGAGGTGCTCCCTGTCCATTCTGCAACTAGCCACCTGTACCAGCGCTTTCCTGCGTCTGTCTTGGCTGCCCCTGTACCCTGTTCGTGTTGGAGGTCCAGGACAAGCGTGACAGTTGTTTACTGCTTGTTGCCAGGGAAACAGACCATCTTTTGTATGAAAGAAATAGCAGAGCACAACGGTAATTAGTGGCTGGTCCAAAAGCTAGCGTACATGTTTTACTGAGATCCCGGGCATCAGATTTAGATGTTAGAAGTGCGCAGCCTCCTATGCCTTTTTTCCCAAAGAAGGGGTGGTCTGTTTCCTGGCAATAACCCGTAAACAATCAGAGGAACCAATATCTGGAGAACGGAACTTTTTGGAAATAAACATCTTATGGGTAAGTGCATTGTTTTGTGATTTTCAACACATTGAAATAGGATTCCTGAGATGAGAAAACCCCTTCAACATTGCATCCGTATTGCTCATTCATTATACAAAAGGCATGGTCCCAATTCTGGCTGTTTTGATTCAGGAAGCAGACAGCGCTGTAGATTCCACAGTGGCCCAGTTTGGTACTGCAAGCCTAGTCCCATTCATTTCAATAGGTGTCAACCTGCAAAATCAACGTAGGCAACTGAGCAATGTCTAGAGTGGTCAGCTTCCTGCAGCAAAACAGCTAGAAGTGGGATTAACCCTTTAAGTCAAAACACAGGAGTGTAAGGATGGCTTGACACACAGCAATTCTGAATTTTGCAGTTTTTGATGCAAATTTTGAGTCAAAGCTAGTACGTGGATTGATAGAAAAGAATAACTATGAAGGAAAGACTTCGATTTCTCCTTCTTACTGAGCCACTTCTGGATTTAGCTCAAAAAACTGCATTTGCGTTTTCCTAAAAATGCTCCATGAATCTACCCTAAACATACTAAATATCTACTGGAGAGAATCCAAGTATGAACAGAAGCTGCAGAAAAATCCACCACAAATTCACCAGCAAGTTTGCTACACTGAAATGTGTAAAATTAAGGGCTTATTCACACATCCGTATATCGGCCATGTTTTTACACCCAGCCGATATACGGTGTCCCTTTCTGCAGGAAGAGGAGGCAGGCCGGGAGCAGTGCACTGAGCTCCCGCCCCCTCTTCGCCCCTTGCCTCCCATTGCAAACAGGGGCGAGGGGCGAAGAGGGGGCGGCAGCTCAGTGCACTGCAACTGGCCTTGCTCCTCCCCCTGCAGATAGGGACACTGTATATCGGCTGGGCGTGAAAACACGACCGATACATGGACGTGTGAATAAGCCCCCAGAGTGTAAATTAGCAACAAACATTTACATGCTGCAGACATAAAAATCTACACTGCAGGTCAATTCCCATGCAGAAAAATTCCAGAGCATGTGGACTAGATTTGTTAAAATACCATCCACATATCCAGTACTGTAATACACTGCAGATTTTACATGCACAACACTGCATAGAAAACTTGCAGCATTGTTGAGATGTATGGATGCATTTTTACTACTGATGAGTGATTATTGGAATTGGGACGGCCGATTCCAATGAGAGTAAATATCAGGTTCACTGCTTTCCCCAATAAAGCCAAAGCCCGCACATTGTATGGGAATACAGCCATATATTTGGTCAAAATATAGAGTACAGTTGTGTCGGAGGTCAATCATAGCAGACAGCTGTCATTGAAAACAAAAGAAGGCCCATAGGTGTACTACTTGGTTTAAAAGCAATGTCATAAATTTAACGAGGACAAATTCTGCCAGTTGAAGACAACACTCACACACCGGGAGAGTTGCTAAAAGTTATGCCAAGGGAGACAGCAGGTATTCTGCTTGTTATAAAAGCAATGTCATAAAGTTCACAAATAACAAATTCTACCAAGTGAAAAGCACAACCTAACATAGGCCTTCTCCAAGGAAAAGCTATAGAGCTACAGCTTTTTCTTTAAAAAAAAAAAATCATTTTGGGAGAAGAACCAGAAGGAGATTAGCAGCAGCAGCGATTTGAGGGCGCAGTGGGGTCTTTGACATAAACTATGATCAGTGATATGCGAGAAAAAACTGCCAGCATGCTAACCAATGAGTGGAATCTGCCAAGGGGGTACAGAAATCAGATGAAATCCATCCCTGGTTCATTTTTATTAACGTCAGGTGATCCAGCTTGATAGGCGGATGCTTCTGTAAGTTATTACACCCCAGCTGTGTTGAACACCCTTTCTGATAGCACACTGGCAGCGGGGCAGGCAAGCACCTCTACAGCATATTGTACAAGCTCCATCCATTCGTTCATCTTAGAAACCCAGAGGTCAAAGGAGCCAAAGCCATGTCTGAATACATACACATGGGAGCTGACATAATCTTGGACTACCATAGATAGGTGCTGCCTGTGACTCCTACACTGTGCTGTTGCTTCGATGAGCTGCAAAACCTATGCCACACCTCTGTTAGGCTTTCCCTGCCACCAGCGGCTTCCTGCACATCCGACAAAAGTCGCAGAGCTGTGATCCATTGCGGATGCATTCCAGCGGCCACAGGGAATTGCTCTGCTCAGGCTGCTTAACAGTCTGTCCTGATAATGCAGCATTTTGAGGTCTCTCTCCACTGACAGAATGATATTTGTGGGGGGGAATCAAGTAGGGTGGCCACCCACTTTTTGTTTTGTATTAACAAAAAAAAAGCAAAAAACGCAATCCCTGGGTGGCACAATAGGTGAGAACAGAAGGTAGCTTGTATCTTTGTGAGCTATTCATGTTTGGCTCAGCATAATTAAATTTCTCGAACCCCACTGCTAGCTGCGTAAAGCATGCAAATTATTCGCAGTGGTCGGACTAACGACTTTGAACAACGTCTGAGGCCAAAAATAGTGAAGTGAAATATTCCCCACACCAAAGTATAGTTTTTCTGTCTGCTTTGCTGCTTTATACAGTGATAGCAGCAGGAATATACCCTTTACCAATGTACAGACCATGTTATATATAAGCATATAAAATGTGGTGCAGCAACTTTCTCTGCTCACTCTAATAGAACCCCGGTATACAAGCTTTCACACCAGCAGAAATATATCTATAGATTATCTGTATTATATAGACCTATAAACATGATGCAGCTTCTCTGTCCTGTGCTCAACTACAAAATGGCATCTGGTTACACTGTGCCTATGTTATATATGGATAGATCATGTGATGCAAGCGTTCACTTGAACTGCTACCATATGCAAGAGAGAGGACACATTTGGAGATATCACCAAGGCCACCCTGTCCGCTGATTGGCTGCACACTGACCTTTGCAACAAGCATTGTGTGAAATTTGATTTTCCCATGATTTTCACCAAAAACAGTTTCAGATTTATCTAATTGAACTTGGCGAAGAGCAGGACGATTTTATCAGCCAACTGATCAAGGCAAGCAACACTAATCTTAGCATCTATTCTCTTTCTTGAATCCACTTGACAAAATTAAAAAAAAGGGATATTTTTTCTTGATCAAACACTGGAAAATGAGTGAAGCCTTTCAATGCCAAATCTTATCCTATGTGGGACTCAAGATAAAAGTTGAAGCTGAAAATCTTACTTGCTTTTATTCCTGGCAGTTGTCTAAGGTATTAGGAAGTGCACACCAGAAAACAAATGCCGTTGAATGCTGAATGTTGAGACATTTAATCTGGCGTGTGGCCATGACCTCCTGTGTTACCCTTTTAAGCATTGAGTTTTACAATTAAGGCAGGCAAGCATTTCTAATATATTTAACCAGTCACTGAGCAATCATCACAATGCCGTACTCTGACAGCTACTGAAAGAAAAACAAAGCGCAAACAATAAATTGACTAAAGTATGCAAATTCTAAAACAATTTAATATATACAAAACATTGCAGCAACAATAACATAATAAAACAGTGTGGTGTTTATGATCCAGCTGAACACAACATAACTAATACAAAACACCAGAGCCTCTATAACAATATGCAGAGGTACGAGGCCTGTCATACTGGCAGGTGTAAGACCCGAACTGTAAATTTCCAGGAATAGGGCATGCCAGTTCTAGCACTCTACCGCAGAAAATGTTAACACTCATATGTTACCTTAACAAAGTGCGACAGAGAAATACCATTACTCAGAACACTTTCTTTCTTTCTAGCAAGGCACATTTTCAATTAGTCATGCTTTAGGTATGAAAACACCCACACATGCTGTTGCAAACGGCAATAAAAATCTCACAGGTTGTAGAGACTAATCTAACACCTGAACTCTTGAAAATCACTTAGCAAGTTGTTGAACCTACCTTGCAGTGATACGCTTGCAGAATCTGATTCCTTTTCTCCCATTGTAGTTGTGATGTAAAAAAAAAGAAAGTATCACAAGGTAGCCCGTTCACTTTGAAGAAGCCACTATGTAGGCTGTGACCTCCTGCCTGTGTAGTGTACTGGAGTGCTGCAATAGTATACCTATTTAGCTAGTGAATAATTAGCAACCTGTTTCCTGAGTTACCTGGGCTTGCCTGACCTGTTTCTCTATCAACTGACATCATATCCTTTGATCTACAGTGCCCAGCTCCAAACAGCATGTCTTTGTTTCCCCTGGAGAAAAAAAGGCATGTGCGTTAATGGATTGGTTATTTAAGATTAACAGAATTAGATATTTTTCAATGTTCCATATGTAGCTAGATTTGGACCACAATTAAGTCAAATAAAGCAAAAAATAAGTGTCTTGAAATTCACATGCTGCAATACCCATTACAAGTGTTGTCCAAGAACTGAAAACATGACTGTTCATGGATTGTACATGGTAGGGCATTGCAGATCATCCCCATTCAATTCAATGAAATACTAGGCTCAACCAATGGACAGGTGTGTTGCTGTTTATAGAAGAATGCTACCATGTTTTATAATCCTGGAAAATTGCTTAATGACCGTTCACACAGGACAGAATATTCTGCAGCAGAGTTGCGGTATATGTTTTGCAGACTATGCAGTACCAAACTCTGTTCTGCTAACATGCAGATTTTAATGCAGAATTGAAAATAACAGTATCCTACAAGCAATTCTGCATCAAGATCCGCAGTTAGCAGTGCACATTTTGGTGTAGAATTCAGGACGGCATATTTCTTAAAGCTGTTGTGGAATATTCCATCCCGTGTAGAAGGTCCCTTAGGAGGCACCACAATAAGCAGTTTAACTGTAGAATTCTGCAGCAAACTATACTGGTCTGAGTGCAAATTTTGATGCAGAATTGCAAGCAGATTTAGGCTAACTTTACACGGTCGCGTGATATTGGACCATGAATTACGGCCCGATGCCAAGCTTGCCAACACATGATTTCCCTGCGGATGCGAGGCGTTTTTATCTCAAAACTGGCTGACATCACTTTAGGTACACAGCTGATTTCCAATCAAAATCTGCACCAATGGTACTCCAGTGCTCCAGCTAGGAATAAACTATTTTGAAATGGCCCTATCTTTAATATAACAACAAAGGTAAAATTATACATTGTAATAAGCCCCGCCCCCTGATTTGTTGGTACTTTGCGATAAAGAAGTGGGCTTTGGGTTGCAGTTTGGTCACTTGGTCCCTAAAAGGTTCATCATTACTGGTATAGTAGATTTCATTAGCCATACACTATCCGTTCACTTGTATTGTTATATTAGTGTGAGTACTGGTGCATCTACAGGAAAAGGGCAGGTGACGCCCCATAGCAGTGGATTGGCTGCTGCTCCCCGCATACAGCATCTCAGGTTCCGTGATAAGTCCCAAGAGTGACAGTGTGGGATGGCAGCGATGACAGATTCCAGCGGAGAAGGCACCCCCCCGGCCGAGGAGACAAAGTGGGAGACTGGAGCAGAGCTGATCCCACACTTCTCTTCCTCCTGTGGACAGCAGTGCTGCCTTAACCGGCAGCAGTGCCTACATCCATCCAGGCATGAGATGGATGGAGGAGGACCAGAGCATAGCGCCGTGGAGACTGACAGCGCAGGTGTGACAAGGAGACAAGGGAGATTGGCGGGGTGAGTGACAGGAAGAGGGAGGGGAATTTATGGCACTGGGGCCTCTGCAGTGGCACCTCTGCCAAATAACAGCTGCCACCTGACATGCTGTCTTTAGGGGGGGAAGACAGTCGTTATGGGGTAAGAGATGTGGCACCTGACAAGTTAACAGCCAGGACCTCACATGGTATGTCCAGCCGAGGGGTGGGGCGGCAAGGGTTAGGGTTTGGGTTATGACTGTGGGTGGGGGTTAGAGTTAGAGTTTGGCTTAAAGTTATGGCTGTGTGTGGGGAGCAGCTGGGAACTGGGGACCTCAGATGCTGACACCATGCGGAACGTTACATGCTGTGTGGGGGGAGCAGCCAATACACTGTTGGGGCCATGACCTGCCCCCTCCCCAATAACTCAACCCGGCCAACCCATGTCTCCACCCTTTCTTCCAGTGGAGAAAAGATGCACCAGTACCATTAGTGTGTTTATTATAAGCTCGACTGTTTTTATTTTGGGAATTCAATAAAAGTTGCATTTTAGATTCTCTTGTAGTGAATTATTCTTAGTGTAATGAGGTCATCCTTGTCAGTGATGATATATTAGCTATTGGCCAATAGGGAAATATTCAAAAAATGCATTTTTTGTGAATAAGAAATAAAGGCACTGTAATCACTGCACTGACCAGATAAAAGACTCGATAATGCTATTTGTACACCCAAATAACAATACATTTGGCAGCACATCCTATCAGTGTTAAAAATGGAAGAAAAAGGAATGTACCAATAATGTGAACACAGCATAAAAAAAATTAGTAATTTTAAGTTAGTTAAAGTACTTTTCTATTGTTTTTTTTAGGAGTGGGGAGCAGTGAATGAATATAATTTTTTTAGGTTAAAAATCTGATATTGAGGGACTGTGGCTAGTGGCGCATGGAGGAGGAAACTTAGAGACTCCTACCCTGCTCACACAGCTCTAACCCAGCACATATCGGCGGTTGTCACCCAAAATTCAGAGCTCAACACTCACCGTCTGCACTCCTGACACCAGCAGTGTGTAAATCGCGATGGTTTGTGACACACATTTTTTCCAAGCGAATGAGGGATTCCAAGATGGCGATGACCAGCAGCATCGCCGTGGGGAATCAACCTCCAGCAAGATGCCTTCTACCAGCTCTCCAGTGGCTGTTGAGTCTCTTGCTCACCTTGACACCTTCCTAGCAATGACATCTGCAGCAAGCAGCCCTCCATGTCATACTAACTGACACAGCCAATGAAGTAGCTGCAGGGGAGCCCTCTGATGAGGATGCTATTAGCAGCCCCACTGGGTTAACCCCTTCGCTGCTTCCTACGTCTCACTCATTACAACAGGACAGAGAAACAGTGAATGTGACTACGCCACTAAGGCATACCCATATGCAACCTAATTCTGCTGCACCTAATTGAAGCAAAGATGTGCACGTTACTCGTAGATCTTAAATTATCTATACAAAAAGACATACAACAGGTGTTTTTGTCATTACAAAATTAAATCCCAGCTATTGGTTATCGAACCCCCCATATTGAAATTAAAATGGCCGAGCTGACATCATAACAATTTGTAGACATATATAGAAATATATGGAAACCATAAAATTATAAATGGACAACATTGAGGACAGGTCCAAGAGGAACAAGAGGAGTAATTGAAGGCTAAGGGGTATTCCCAAAATCATTAAACCAAACAACGTAATGACTTCACTGATCGGATCGTCTACTTCACTGCCCTATTGCCAGAGGCATCTCAACACGATTTTTTATTGGATCGCGAGCTCAGGCTTCCCAAGCCTAAATCACTCCCAACCTCTACTTTCTGAGATGTGATCACTTGCATACATTTTTTCCATACTAGGGAGAAAATTATGGTAGCAGCCAGATTCTCCCACAAAAACCCAAACCGATTTAAAAGTATCACACTTTTTGTTGATTTATCTGTTACTACACTTCTGCGCAGGAGAGAATTTGCATCAAGCACCATAGCGCTGAGTGAGAGCGGCATTACATTTAAATGGAGCTTCCTGGTGAAGCTCATCATCACCAGAAATGGGACCAAATTTTCTGCACAGGAATTACTTGAAAGTGCTTACATAAAGGAATTACTTGAAAGTGCTTTGGAATAAGTTAGCGCTATAGAAATAAAAAGTCCCTTTCCTCCTTTCCCCCCACTCTACCTAAACCTGGGAAAATTTTAGACTGCCCACCCTATTTTAGACCGATATCTCATCTGAACACAGATATCCGAGGCATGCCCAACCTAAATAGTAAAGACCATCTACTGTCTGTTTTCGTCAAGGCACCAGACAGTAGATGGCACTCACTGTTTTATAGGCCTCATCTCTGTGGCACCAGAAGGATACCTTGTCCGCCCCTTGCTCTAGACAGAGAAGATGTTTGACCGTGTTGACTGGGGCTACCTTGGGAAGGTTCCTTTTTAAATTCAGCATAAAGGGGTTCTTATCGTCATATATTATGGCCCTGTATTCCTTCAACTTGGGCTCAATCTCCACCCCATTCACTGTCTCCAATGGAACACGTCAGGGCTTTTCATTATCGCCAATAATATTTTTCTTAATAATGAATTCTCTAGACCAGATGATTCGCTCTTCCCCTGGTATCCTTAGCATTTCTGTTGGGTCAACTGAACATTGGACTGTTCGCAGATAATGTAATTCTATTCCTAGAATCCTCACTATGTACAGTTTCCAGTATCATCGAGAGGTTTGGCTCGGTGAGCTATTATAAAGTAAACTGTTCCAAATCCCTAATTCTAAATATAGGAATCCCAGAATCCCTCCAAAAAAGACTACCAACCCTCTGTCCATATAAATGGTCAGAGGGACAAGTTCCATACCTAGGCATAACATTAACTTACCCTAACCCTATACATCATTTAGGGCCCATCAACTTCAAATCCTTAAGCTCAGTAATAATGGAAAATATATTATATTCTTTAACAATTTAAAGATATCATTGCCAGGCAATATCTCTATTACAAAAATGATACTTCTCCCCAAAATCCTATACCTACTCTGCAAACTCCCCATAATCATGTCAATCACTACACTAAATAAAATACCAAGCTTATTATTACAGTTTATTTGGCATACTTGAAAGGCAAGATCCTCAGCAGGGATCCTATACCTCTCACTGTCCCAAGGGGCTTGGGATGTTCCTGCATAAAAAAATTACCACTATGCTGACCTTCTCTACCAGCTGAGAAGTTGGGGGCTGAATGATACGCCCTTTCACAGAAAAAATTACCCTAAAACATATAATTCTTTATTAGTATGTACGCTAAAAACTTTGGGCTATGGACTAACAAGACAAACAAACAGAAAATAATTTGTTTATCAATGTGAGTTACACTTAGGTTTTTCAGACTTCAAAACAACAAAAATAGAGAAGTGTAAAACATCCACCTCTTATTAGTTTGTGGGTAATTATACTCTGAGCATCTAAGGATAACAGAGATGCAATCCTAGTAACCCACTTATAGTACTCTCACACCTAGATGGACCCCTGTTGTGGAGCAAGGCTATAACAAATTGTCCTCTCAAAATTCTCTCTCTCAACCTCCTTCCCCTTCACATACGTAAGATGCCACTGGAGGCGGTTCAGCTGCTGGTGCCGAACATAAACCTCAGTAATTGGTATGCTAGAGATGTCTCAGGGATATTTGATGTTTATGAAGGAATGACAATTAAATCATCTGCACAGCTACATGAATTGTTTAACATACCCCCTAGAGAGTTTTACAAATACCTACAGCTCCATCATCTCCTCTTCTTATTTACACCCCCCCCGCCATTTACCCCCCATGCCTATTGATACAACCAGTGGAAACACACTAAATCGGAGGAGGAATTATAAGAGTCCTTTAATGAGGATCGATGATTAGCAGCATTCCAACTAGGATTTAAATCCTCTTATTGTGCGAACCACCTGGAAACTAATAGAAAAATCTTGTATAGGTGTTACTTAACCCCGTACCGCTTAGCAAAAATATACCAACAAAACTTCAACATTTGCTGGAGATGCAATAAACAAGTGGGGTCTCTAAACCATATCTGGAGGTCGTGTACAACCCTCAAGGATCTGTGGGATCAGATCCACCACGCAAACTGCTTAATTTTTAAAGTAGATCTAAACAGCCCGAGCTTGGGCCTGTCATCTATGGGCTTGAAAAATTACGCAATACATGATCTCTATGTTATTTACTCATATTAATAGCAACTAGATCAGCCATTGCTAGAAAATGGAGACCAATAACAATCCCATCTCTAATTTTCCTAACAGTACAGCATAACTGTGTAATGAAACATCTGCTAAACCAACTAGACAAGTTTAAATGCTGTTGAGAAATATGGCTAAGCTATGCTGAATACTCATGTTAACCTCTTATGTATCTGTAGTTAATTGGGTTTAGCAATCTAGAATGCTACAATTAACTGTCCTGGTGATTCCTTTCTCAGACCAAAAAGTCTGCAGCTGGTTTCTAAGTTATAAGATTGTCCTCTCTTTTCCCGCGACACTCTGTTATCATCTTTAACATGACCTATACCTACATACAGGTGCCTTACAAGATTACCTTGTAAGATTACTCCATACAAACAATCATACTTGGGTACCATGTAATATGTTGATGCATTGATATCTATACAATCCAAGTCAACCCCCATACTTATATGGGTTAAAACAATGGTTGAGTAACCTATCATTGGACATGCCAATGCTTATCTATCTATCTATCTATCTATCTATCTATCTATATCTATCTATCTATCTATCTATCTATCTATCTATCTATCTATCTATCTATCTATCTATCTATCTATCTATATAGTAGGATGTATGTATGTGTGTATGCGCCGCCATAACTCATGAACACCTGGAGTAATTTCAACCAAACTAGGTATATATGTAACTTATCCCATGGGGACAAACTTGGTGGGGATAACACAGCCCTACTACCCCTGGGGGAGGGGTGTATGTGTAGGATGTATGTATGTGTGTATGTGCCACCATAACACATGAACGCCTAGAGCAATTTCAACCAAACTTGGTACATATATAACTCATCCCATGGGGACACATTTTGGGGGATAAGACAGCCCCACTATCCCTGGGTTGGAGGGGGAGAATGCCGGAATTGCACTTGCGCAGATGGTTTTTATTTCACAGTCTTATATTACACAGACGACCTCCTCCCCATCATACACTAATCTATTACACAGGCGACCTCCTCCTCCTCAAATACTAATATATTATACATATCTCTAGCTCCTCAGATAATATCTTACACTGACAACCTCCTCCTCTGCTCCAACTACCACACAGCTTCCCACCAGCACTAAGCCACTATGTACCACACAGAAATGAGCCCAGCACCCACTCTTATGAAAGCTATCCAAAAGGAAATCTGTGTTGCCCATAGCAAGTAATCACAGCACAGCTTTCATTTTACCTCAGCAGTACAACAAGTGAAGGCTGAGCTGTGATGGGTTACTATTGGCAACAAAAATTGCAGGGGAATTCGGTGTCTTTTTCATTTTTAATCACGCAAGAATTACACAGACCTCCTGCTCCTCAGATAATAATATCTTACACAGATGACTACCTCCTCCTCAAACACTAATATTACACAGACGACCTCCTCCTCATATACCAATATATTACATAGACGGCCTCCTCCTCATGCAGTAAGATATTACACAGATGACCTCCTCCTTATACAGTAAGATATTACACAGACGACCTCCTCCTCATATACTAATATATTACATAGATGACCTCTTCCTCATATACTAATATATTACATAGATGACCTCCTCCTCATGCAGTAAGATATGACACAGACGACCTCCTCCTCATATACTAATATATTACATAGATGACCTCCTCCTCATGCAGTAAGATATTACACAGATGACCTCCACCTCATATACTAATGTATTAAATCAGTACACACACACATATATATATATATATATATATATATATATATATACAAATTTAAATTCCTTTTGTGTCTAAAAATAAAATACACAGGCAATGCCGGGTAATCAGCTAATTTACAATAAAATATTTGTTAAAGAATCTGAGATTGCTACCTGTTGTGCTTTCTAGGTGTTCTACAGAAAGCATATTAGCAGAGAAAACAATCAGAACTGCAAAGGCACATAAAGAAGTAAATGATCAAGTAAAATTAAGTTTAAGTAAAATTTAATGTCAACTGCTCACTAAGTTTGTCTTCACACTGAAAATGGCATAAGAATTGTTCTAGACTGACATGCAGTATACAGAGGGCTGAATTGTGTATAATATATTTCGATAAGTCATTCGCTATAGGAAAATCTACTTTTGACAAACTCCACTAACTGACTGATTTACCCCAAATGTTGTTATCATGTCCTATCAGCCCGTTTCTACTTCTGTTCAGAATCGCATTCTTGTCTACCACCACTCACTAATCCCGGTGCATGCCAACGTCCCTCTACTTCTGTCAATCCCCTGCCACCCCAAGTATTCCAAGTCCCTGTCTCTGATAAGAGGTTCCTCAGTTTTGCATCATTGCTATTTGACCCAGCTTGTGTTTAGACCATGTAGAACAAGTCACAACTGCAGCACTCAAAAGGGGATTCAAAGTCCAATCAGGTTCCCCTAAAAAACTGTGATACACAGTGAGGAGAGAAAATTGCAAAACCCTGGTATGGTCTGGATCAAAACCAAAAATAGCAAGCTGAACATAGAAAATAACCAGGCAGCATCTGATGTGTTCAGTAGAGTCTAAATATCTTTATTCCTCCATCCAAAAATGACTGGCGACGTTTCGGCTTCAACTGAAGCCTTTTTCAAGCTTTCAATGGCTTGAAAAAGGCTTCAGTTGAAGCCGAAACGTCGCCAGTCATTTTTGGATGGAGGAATAAAGAAATTTAGACTCTACTGAACACATCAGATACTGCCTGGTTATTTTCTATGTTCAGCTTGTGTTTAGACCATGTCTATCTGTCTGCTGCTTATCATGACCATATGCTTGTCTACTGTTGTACCTGAACTCCACCAGCCTCAACTCACCAATGTAAACATACTCCACCAGCCCTGATCTCTGGCCATCTGACTATATCTACAGCCTGCTGCCCTTGTACCACATATCAGTATCTCCTGTTTACCCAAGCATCAGATGTTGCTAATGGGGACTACACTGAGGGTAGCATTCTCTGTGCCATCTTTATTCTGCTCTATGATTTATTGGCTTATAGGACACATACAACCCGTGTACACCCTGCTTTTCTTTGTAGATAAACAATCAAAAAAGATCTAACAACACTTTCCAAAAAATATTTGGACCCCTTTGAATTGAATTACTACTAAGCACACATTTTTGGGACCTTTCACATGGGACAGAATATTTAGCAACAGTGTTGCAGAATATGCCATCCCTGAATTCCTCACCAAAATCTGCCCAGCCAACTACAATTTTTAAAAATGATCTTTTTATTGGAGCACTATATCAGGCCGAGAAACCCAGTCTGTTTTACCTGTGGATGCTGGTAGCTTGAAACCTTATAACAAATACTCTAAGTATGAAACTCCAAATCTAAGATATGAGAAAGAGTTCAATCATGTAAGGAGGCTAGTAATTTAGGTAATCGCAGGTGGGTTTTTTGCTGGTGTCTTCTTGCTTTTGGGAAACTTGAATTTATCAGCAATTGATCATGGCTCTAACCTGGAAGGCAAGGGCAAATCTGGTATATCTGATATAGGCAGCTAGGAAGGGATGGTGACTGGATCAAGTCCAAGGATGGCCCAGTTCTTCTCAAGATCCTGAGGTATGTGGATGGACATTTTATGGATCGCCAACCCAAAGGGAAAGATCTTTAATATGGACATTTCTCTGCTTGCTATGATTCTCTTGGTCTTCCAACAGTGTGGGTGTCTTGTTTATATTGTCTGTGTGGCAAACGTCTTGGGTAGAGAAAGCTTCAGCATGCTCAATTAATGCTGTGCAAGCATTCTCCAGTCCTTCCATGCAGTCTCCTATTTGCAGAACTTCACTTTTTATCTCTGCGAGCTCAGACATAACTAACTTCAGAGCTTGCATCAAGGTCTTACAGAGGAAACCTTTGGATATAACCACTCCTCTGTGATACTTTCCAGGTCAGCTTCCTCCATCATATCCTTTCCTCCAGTTGATTTTGTACGGTCCCATGCCATATTGGAATGCCCTTCAGGAGATAATGCAGCCTGTTTTCTGAGAAATTTTTGTAAGTCAGTTTATTTTTTCAGGGCTCTGGGAGTTCTCAGTGTATCTCCAGCCTTGCTCTTAATCTTTCCTAAGGTATGCCACGTAGTTGCTCTGTGGGGAAGCTAGCTTGTGCATGCTGGTGAGACAGAGCTGCAGACTCAAGCTTCCATCTCTCTCCGCAGTCAGGCTCCGTTCCCCAGCTAGCTGGGGATTTTGATGCAGAATTGCCATCAGGAGTCTGCTATTTTCAATTCTGCACCAAAATCTGAATATTAGCAGTGCAGATTTTGGCACTCAATACTCTGCAGAAGGGCATATTCTGCAATGCTGTTGCAGATATGCTGTCCTGTGTGAAAGGTTCCTTTTAGAGATGAGCGAGCGCCAAAATGCTCGAGTGCTCGTTACTCGAGTCAAACTTTCAGTGATGCTCGAGAGTTCGTTTCGAGTAACGAACCCCATTGAAGTCAATGGGCGACTCGAGCATTTTTGTATATGACTGGTGCTCCGCTAGGGTTTTCATTTGTGAAAATCTTAGCAAATCACCAAAGTCATGTAAAAAAACACAGAAATGGATTGGGCAGGCGAGGAGCAACATGCAGGGCTGCATTTCGGGCTCTGAGGTCTCACTATTAAGCCACAATAGTGGCAAGAGTGAGACCCCCCCCCCCCCCCACTGTCAGCATAACGATCGTTCTCCTCTGCCACAGCTGTAACAGCTGTGGCAGAGAAGAACGATGTTAGCCCATTGAATTCAATGGAGCCGGTAATACAGCCGGCTCCATTGAAAGCAATGGGCTGCCGGCGATGAATTTTCGGGAAGGGCTTAAAAATATAAGCCCTTACCTGAAAATCATCCTAAAATGTGTAAAAATAAAAAAAAATTATGTCAGCATTAAGATCGTTCTCCTCTGCCACAGCTGTAACAGCTGTGGCTGAGAAGAACGATGTTAGCCCATTGAATTCAATGGAGCTGTCAATACAGCCGGCTCCATTGAAAGCAATGGGCTGCCGGCGATGAATTTTCGGGAAGGGCTTAAAAATATAAGCCCTTACCTGAAAAAGAAAGATTTTAGTGTAAAAAAGAATAAAAATGCAGGCATTCTCTTCAATGGAGCCGCTGCTGCTGCCGGCGACTACATTGAAGACAATTGTCCGCTGGCACACCTGAATTCATTTTCAGGGAAGGGCTTTACATATAAGCCATTCCCTGGAAATGAATTAAAAGTGATTTAAAAAACAAAAAAAATAGATACTCACCTCCCTTCAGCTGCCGGGGCACAGCCACGTCTTCTCCTGCTGTCCCCTGCACTGTGGTGCTGAACTGCTGTCATTCAGCTGAGAGCTGCGCTGAGCCAATCAGAGACAGCATTCACTCACCCATTCATGAATTCATGAATGAGTGTAAGTGAGATCTGCCTCTGATTGGTCAGGCTGTGACCAATCAGAGGCAGCTCATTCAGCAGGCAGGAGAACTGCCAGCTGGCCGCAGCTGAACTCCGTCTGCCGGGACCAGGTGAGTATATATATTTTTTTTATTTTTACACATTTCTGGATGAATTGCAGGGAAGGGCTTATATATTTAAGCCCTTCCCGAAAATTCATTGTGCGATCGCCGGCAGCCCATTGCTTTCAATGGAGCCGGCTGTATTGACGGCTCCATTGAATTCAATGGGCTAACATCGTTCTGCTGGGACAAGGTGAGTATATATATTTTTTTTACTTTTTACACATTTTAGGATGATTTTCAGGTAAGGGCTTATATTTTTAAGCCCTTCCCGAAAATTCATCCCGCGCTAGCCGGCAGCCCATTGTTTTCAATGGAGCCGGCTGTATTGCCGGCTCCATTGAATTCAATGGTCAGTGCTCGTTTAATCGAGACGAGCACCGCGTGGTGCTCGTCTCGAGTAACGAGCATCTCGAGCACCCTAATACTCGAACGAGCATCAAGCTCGGACGAGTATGCTCGCTCATCTCTAGTCCCTTTAGCAACTTGTGTAAGCCAATCTGCCCTGACAAGGTGACTTTTTAAGATAGGACCCTACACTAAATAGACATTCCTCTCTTGGATCTAGGCCTTCAAAATGAACTCAGAGCAGGGATGATTCAGCTATACTCTGCTCTATTTAAAAACAGACTTGGACAGATGGGAAGGCGTACACATCCAGGATGGAGATGTATTAAAGGGGTTGTCCCGCACCGAAACGGGTTTTTTTTTTTTCAATAGCCCCCCCGTTCGGCGCGAGACAAACCCGATGCAGGGGTTAAAAAAGAAAACCGGATAGTGCTTACCTGAATCCCCACGCTCCGGTGACTTCTTACTTACCCGGTGAAGATGGCCGCCGGGATCTTCACCCTCGGTGGACCGCAGGGCTTCTGTGCGGTCCATTGCCGATTCCAGCCTCCTGATTGGCTGGAATCGGCACGTGACGGGGCGGAGCTACGAGGAGCCGCTCTCCGGCACGAGCGGCCCCATTCAGAAAAGAAGACCGGACTGCGCAAGCGCATCTAATCCGGCGATTAGACGCTGAAAATTAGACGGCACCATGGAGACGAGGACGCTAGCAACGGAACAGGTAAGTGAATAACTTCTGTATGGCTCATAATTAATGCACAATGTACATTACAAAGTGCATTAATATGGCCATACAGAAGTGTATACCCCCACTTTGTTTCGCGGGACAACCCCTTTAATATTAATAGTGCTCCTATATAAAGATCCACTGTAAGATTGCAGTGAACATTTACCTAACTTTAAAAAATGTTGCATTTATCAAAGCTCTCAGTAGGCCAATATTAAATTGGGTCCTCTAATTTCTGGGTTCATAGGATACAGCTGCATAAACTTCAAGCAGCCTGAATGCACGTTGCTCTTCTTTGTAATGTAGGCTTTATTGTTCTTTCAAGTAATAACTGTATATAACAAGGTAGAATATTATCATATGAGCTATGAGGTTACTAACAAAACCTCTATTGTAGCTGTGTATAGCATTATATTACACATAAATACAATTGATTCAGTTGTGCTTATTATATCTATTGGTAATCACATGCTCATGAGAAATGAGTAGTGTTGAAACATCTATATATATAAAGACGAAAGCCCTCACTGACTCATTGACTGACTGACTCACTGACTGACTGACTCACTCACTCACTGACTCGCCAAAAGTTCTCCAACTTCCCGATGTCGTACAAACATGAAATTTGCCACAAGCATAGATTATCTCCAAAAAAGGAAAAGTAATTGGGTCCCAACTCGATTATTCAATTCTAGTGCAAAAGAATTGGCGTCGAAATTTTGCGTACGGAATCTAAATCTCTCACTTCCCAATGCCATAGAAACTTTAAATTTGGCACGCGCATTGATTATGTCATAAATAGGAAAAGGTAATGGGTCCCAACTCGATTATTCACTTCTATGTGCAAAAGAATTAGCGTCCAAATTTTAGGTACGGAATCTAATTCTCTCACTTCCCGGTGTCATAGAAACTCGAAATTTGGCAGGAGCATTGATTATGTCATAAATAGGAAAAGCTAATGGGTCGCAATTCGATTATTCAATTCTATACGCAAAAGAATTAGCGTCCAAATTTTACATACGAATGTAATTTTCTCACTTTCTGGTGTCATAGAAAGGTGAAATTTGGCACGAGCATTGATTATGTCATAAATAGGAAAAGCTAATGGGTCCCAAGTCAATTATTCAATTCTATACGCAAAAGAATTAGCGTCCAAATTTTACGTACGGAATCTAATTCTCTCACTTCCCGGTGTCATAGAAACTCGAAATTTGGCAGGAACATTGATTATGTCATAAATAGGAAATGCTAATGGGTCCCAACTAGAGATGAGCGAACGTACTCGTCCGAGCTTGATATTCGTGCGAATATTAGGGTGTTCGGGATGCTCGTTACTCGTAACGAGTACCACGCGGTGTTCCGGTTACTTTCAGTTTCCTCTCTGAGACGTTAGCGCGCTTTTCTGGCCAATTGAAAGACAGGGAAGGCATTACAACTTCCCCCTGTGACGTTCAAGCCCTATACCACCCCCCTGCTGTGAGTGGCTGGGGAGATCTGATGTCACCCGAGTATAAAAATCGGCCCCTCCCGCGGCTCGCCACACATGCCTTGTGACTTAGCTGAGGGAAAGTACTATCGTGCTGGAGCTGCTGTAGGGAGAGCGTTAGGAGTTAGTGTAGGCTTCAAGAACCCCAACGGCCCTTCTTAGGGCCACATCTACTAGTGTGCAGTACTGTGTTAGCACAGTATTTTTTTTTTTTTTTCCAAAATTGGATCTGCAGAGCATTGCGCCCTGCAATAGGGACAGAAGTGGGGGTTAGGCAGGTAGAGTGTTAGGAGTTAGTGTAGGCTTCAAGAACCCCAACGGTCCTTTCTAGGGCCACATCTATCCGTGTGCAGTACTGTCCAGGCTGCTGTTAGCAGTGTTGCATTTTTTTTTTTTTTTTCTCAAAACCGGCTGTGCAGAGCATTGCACCCGGCATTAATACTACAGGGATAGAATTGTGTAGGCAGGGCCAGAAGACATACATTATTCATTGAATAGACGCAGTGTGGATGTTCCTTGTAAAAAGCAGGGAAAAAATTCTATTTGGCCTGCCTGTGTCAGTCCTAAGGGCTCTGGGTACGTGTGTGCTGCGTGGAGAACGTAAAAAAATCAGACGCAACCAGCTACGGTTGAGTGCAGCCTTGCGCCAATTTCTTTCCTGCCTGGGAAATACCTGCTCTGCCACAGTTAGTAACTCTGCAACAGTAAAGTTCTGTGACAGTTTTGCAGGGCCGCAACACAGTTATTAAACTTATTATTCAGTGAATAGACGCAGTGGGCCTATCCTTTTAAACAAAAGGGAAGAAAGTATATTTGCCCTGCCTGTGTCAGTCCTAAGGGCTCTGGGTACGTGTGTGCTGCGTGGAGAACGTAAAAAAATCAGACGCAACCAGCTACGGTTGAGTGCAGCCTTGCGCCAATTTCTTTCCTGCCTGGGAATTACCTGCTCTGCCACAGTTAGTAACTCTGCAACAGTAAAGTTCTGTGACAGTTTTGCAGGGCCGCAACACAGTTATTAAACTTATTATTCAGTGAATAGACGCAGTGGGCCTATCCTTTTAAACAAAAGGGAAGAAAGTATATTTGCCCTGCCTGTGTCAGTCCTAGGGGGTCTGGGTACGTGTGTGCTGCGCGGAGAACGTAAAAAAATCAGACGCAACCAGCTACGGTTGAGTGCAGCCTTGCGCCAATTTCTTTCCTGCCTGGGAAATCAAATCACTGGTAATACAGCATGCTGAGGGGTAGGGGTAGGCCTAGAGGATGTGGACGCGGCCGAGGACGCGGAGGGCCAAGTGAGGGTGTGGGCACAGGCCGAGCCAGTGCGGTGGCCAGGGGTAGAGGCAGGGCCAGACCGAATAATCCACCAACTGTTTCCCAAAGCGCCCCCTCGAGCCATGCCACCCTGCACAGGTCAAGGTGCTCTACGGTGTGGCAGTTTTTCACAGAGACGCCTGACGACCGACGAACAGTGGTGTGCAACCTTTGTCGTGCCAAGGTCAGCTGGGGAGGCACCACCACCAGCATGCGCAGGCATATGATGGCCAAGCACCCCACAAGGTGGGACGATGCCCGTTCACCGCCTCCGGTTTGCACCACTGCCTCTCCCCCTGTGCCCCAACCTGCCACTGAGATCCAACCCCCCTCTGAGGACACAGGCACTACCGTCTCCTGGCCTGCACCCACACCCTCACCTCCGCTGTCCTCGGCCCCATCCAGCAATGTCTCTCAGCGCAGCGTCCAGACGTCGCTAGTGCCACAGTTTGAGCGCAAGTACGACGCCACGCACCCGCACGCTCAAGCGTTAAACGTGCACATTGCAAAATTGATCAGCCTAGAGATGCTGCCGTATAGGCTTGTGGAAACGGAGGCTTTCAAAAGCATGATGGCGGCGGCTGCCCCGCGCTACTCGGTTCCCAGTCGCCACTACTTTTCCCGATGTGCCGTCCCAGCCCTGCACGACCACGTCTCCCGCAACATTGTACGCGCCCTCACCAACGCGGTTACTGCCAAGGTCCACTTAACAACGGACACGTGGACAAGCACAGGCGGGCAGGGCCACTATATCTCCCTGACGGCACATTGGGTGAATTTAGTGGAGGCTGGGACAGAGTCAGAGCCTGGGACCGCTCACGTCCTACCCACCCCCAGAATTGCGGGCCACAGCTCGGTGGTGGTATCTGCGGCGGTGTATGCTTCCTCCACTAAAGCACCTTCCTCCTCCTCCTCCTCCAACGCAACCTCTGTCTCGCAATCAAGATGTGTCAGCAGCACGTCGCCAGCAGTCCGTGTCACGCGGCGTGGCAGCACAGCGGTGGGCAAGCGTCAGCAGGCCGTGCTGAAACTACTCAGCTTAGGAGAGAAGAGGCACACGGCCCACGAACTGCTGCAGGGTCTGACAGAGCAGACCGACCACTGGCTTGCGCCGCTGAGCCTCCAACCGGGCATGGTCGTGTGTGACAACGGCCGTAAGCTGGTGGCGGCTCTGCAGCTCGGCAGCCTCACGCACGTGCCATGCCTGGCCCATGTCTTTAATTTGGTGGTTCAGCACTTTCTGAAAAGCTACCCCCACTTGTCATACCTGCTCGGAAAGGTGCGCCAGCTCTGCGCACATTTCCGCAAATCCCACACGCACGCTGCCACCCTGTGGACACTGCAACATAGGTTTAATCTGCCAGTGCACCGACTGCTGTGCGACGTGCCCACACAGTGGAACTCTACGCTCCACATGTTGGCCAGACTCTATGAGCAGCGTAGAGCTATACTGGAATACCAACTCCAACTTGCGCGGCGCAGTGGGAGTCAGTCTCCTCAATTCTTTACAGAAGAGTGGCCCTGGTTGGCAGCCATCTGCCAGGTCCTTGGAAAATTTGAGGAGTCTACCCAGGTGGTGAGCGGCGATGCTGCAATCATTAGCGTCACCATTCCTCTGCTATGCATCTTGAGAAGTTCCCTGCAAAGCATAAAGGCAGACGCTTTGCGCTCGGAAACAGAGCCGGGGGAAGACAGTATGTCGCTGGATAGTCAGAGCACCCGCCTGTCTATATCTCAGCGCGTTGAGGAGGAGGAGCATGAGGAGGATGAGGAGGAGGGGGAAGAGACAGCTTGGCCCACTGGTGAGGGTACACATGCTGCTGGGCTGTCATCCTTTCAGCGTGTATGGCCTGAGGAGGAGGAAGAGGAGGAGGAGGAGGATCCTGAAAGTGATCTTCCTAGTGAAGACAGCCATGTGTTGCGTACAGGTACCCTGGCACACATGGCTGACTTCATGTTAGGATGCCTTTCTCGTGACCCTCGCGTTACACGCATTCTGGCCACTACGGATTACTGGGTGTACACACTGCTCGATCCACGGTATAAGGAGAGCCTTTGCACTCTCATTCCCGAAGAGGAAAGGGGTTCGAGAATGATGCTATACCACAGGGCGCTGGTGGACAAACTGATGGTAAACTTCCCATCCGACAGCGCTAGTGGCAGAAGGCGCAGTTCCGAGGGCCAGGTAGCAGGGGAGGCGCAGAGATCAGGCAGCATGTACAGCGCAGGCAGGGGAACATTCTCCAAGGCCTTTGCCAGCTTTATGGCTCCCCAGCAAGACTGTGTCACCGCTCCCCAGTCAAGGCTGAGTCGGCGGGAGCACTGTAAAAGGATGGTGAGGGAGTACGTAGCCGATCGCACGACCGTCCTCCGTGACGCCTCTGCCCCCTACAACTACTGGGTGTCGAAGCTGGACACGTGGCCTGAACTCGCGCTGTATGCCCTGGAGGTGCTTGCTTGTCCTGCGGCTAGCGTCTTGTCAGAGAGTGTGTTTAGTGTGGCTGGGGGAATCATCACGGATAAGCGTACCCACCTGTCAACCGACAGTGCCGACAGGCTTACACTCATCAAGATGAACAAAGCCTGGATTTCCCCAGACTTCTCTTCTCCACCAGCGGACAGCAGCGATACGTAAGCAATACGTAGGCTGCACCCGCGGATGGAAGCTACGTTCTCTCTCACCATCCAAAACGGGGACATTTCTGCTTCATCAATCTGTGTCTAATATTCCTCCTCCTCCTCCTGCTCCTCCTCCTGAAACCTCACGTAATCACGCTGAACGGGCAATTTTTCTTAGGGCCACAAGGCTCACTCATATAATTTTTCTAAACAATTTTTATATGTTTCAATGCTCTTAAAAGCGTTGAAACTTTAACTTGAACCAATTTTTTGTTAAACTGGGCTGCCTCCAGGCCTAGTTACCACTTAAGCCACATTAACCAAAGCGATTAATGGGTTTCACCTGCCCTCTTGGTTGGCCATGGCCAATTTTTGGGATGTACATTAGTACTGTTGATACAGCAATTTTTGTGGGCCCTCGCCTACAGTGTAATCAAATGAATTTTTAGCCCACCTGCATTACAACTGACGTTACATCCGCTGTGTTGGGCAATGCAATGGGATATTTTTGTGTATCGCCGGTGGGTTCCAGGGAGCCACCCATGCTGTAGGTGCACATGGAGTTTAACCTACATCTGTCCACTTGTAAAGAACCCCAGTCTGACTGGGGCATGCAGTGTGGGCCGAAGCCCACCTGTATTAAGCACAACATTACTACCTCAGCTGTGTTGGGCAATGCAATGGGATATTTCTATGTACCGCCGGTGGCTTCCTGGCACCCACCCATGCAATTATAAATGCATCTGTTTCCACTTGTAAAGAACCCCAGTCTGACTGGGGCATGCAGTGTGGGCCGAAGCCCACCTGCATTAAACATGACATTACTACCTCAGCTGTGATGGGCACTGCAATGGGATATTTTTATGTACCGCCGGTGTGTTCCAGGGAGCCACCCATGCTGTAGGTGCACACGGAGTTTAACCTACATCTGTCCACTTGTAAAGAACCCCAGTCTGACTGGGGCATGCAGTGTGGGCCGAAGCCCACCTGTATTAAGCACAACATTACTACCTCAGCTGTGTTGGGCAATGCAATGGGATATTTCTATGTACCGCTGGTGGCTTCCTGGCACCCACCCATGCTGTGGGTCCACAGGGAATTATAAATGCATCTGTTTCCACTTGTAAAGAACCCCAGTCTGACTGCGGCATGCAGTGTGGGCCAAAGCCCACCTGCATTAAACATGACATTACTACCTCAGCTGTGATGGGCACTGCAATGGGATATTTTTATGTACCGCCGGTGGGTTCCAGGGAGCCACCCATGCTGTCGGTCCACAGGGACTTCACAATAGGGAGTTGTACCTGCCTGTGTCTATGAATTAAAAATCGCGGTCTGACTGGGGCATGCAGACACCTTGACAGAATGAATAGTGTGTGGCACATAGGTTCCCCATTGCTATGCCCACGTGTGCAGCTCCTGATGGCGGTGGCACAGGATTATATTTCTCATTGCTTCTGTACAGCATTGTGGGCTATCGCCCCACCCCTTTTAAAGAGGGTCGCTGCCTAGCCGTGCCAACCCTCTGCAGTGTGTGCCTGCGGTTCCTCCTCATGGCAGATGCACTTCTAAATAGACATGAGTGTGGCGTGGCATGAGGGCAGCTGAAGGCTGCGCAGGGACACTTTGGTGTGTGCTGTGGGGGGGAGGGGGGGCGGTTGGGCAGCATGTAAGCCAGGAGAAGTGGCAGTGGAGTGTCATGCAGGCAGTGATTGTGCTTTGTTGGAGGTAGTATGGTGCTTAGCTAAGGTATGCCATGCTAATGAGGGCTTTTCAGAAGTAAAAGTTTTTGGGAGGGGGGGGGCCCACTCTTGCCGGTATTGTGGCTTAATAGTGGGACCTGTGAATTTGAGATGCAGCCCAACATGTAGCCCCTCGCCTGCCCTATCCGTTGCTGTGTCGTTCCCATCACTTTCTTGAATTGCCCAGATTTTCACACATGAAAACCTTAGCGAGCATCGGCGAAATACAAAAATGCTCGGGTCGCCCATTGACTTCAATGGGGTTCGTTACTCGAAACGAACCCTCGAGCATCGCGATAATTTCGTCCCGAGTAACGAGCACCCGAGCATTTTGGTGCTCGCTCATCTCTAGTCCCAACTCGATTATTCAATTCTATGTGCAAAAGAATTAGTGTCCAAATTTTACGTACGTAATCTAATTTTCTCACTTTCCGGTGTCATAGAAACTTAAAATTTCGCACGGGCATTAAATATGTTATAAATAGGAAAAGCTAATGGGTCCCAACTTGATTATTTAATTCTATGCGCAAAAGAATTAGCGTTCAAATTTTACGTACGGAATGTAATTTTCTCACTTCCGGTGTCATAGAAACGTAAATTTGGCACGAGCATTGATTATGTCATAAATAGGAAAAGCTAATGGGTCCCAAGTCGATTATTCAATTCTATGCGCAAAAGAATTAGCGTCCAAATTTTACGTACACAATGTAATTTTCTCACTTTCCGGTGTCATAGAAACATAAAATTTGGCATGAGCATTGATTATGTCATAAATAGGAAAAGCTACTGGGTCCCAACTCGATTATTCAATTCTATGCGCAAAAGAATTAGCATCCAAATTTTACGTGCAAAATGTAATTTTCTCACTTTCCGGTGTCATAGAAACGTGAAATTTGGCACAAGCATTGATTATGTCATAAATAGGAAAAGCTAATGGGTCCCAACTCGATTGTTTAATTCTATGCGCAAAAGAATTAGCGTCCAAATTTTACGTACAGAATGTAATTTTCTCACTTTCCGGTGTCATAGAAACATGAAATTTGGCACAAGCATTGATTATGTCATAAATAGGAAAAGCTACTGGGTCCCAACTCGATTATTCAATTCTATGCGCAAAAGAATTAGCGTCCAAATTTTACGTGCGAAATGTAATTTTCTCACTTTCCGGTGTCATAGAAACGTGAAATTTGGCACAAGCATTGATTATGTCATAAATAGGAAAAGCTAATGGCTCCCAACTCGATTGTTCAATTCTATGCGCAAAAGAATTAGCGTCCAAATTTTACATACGAATGTAATTTTCTCACTTTCCGGTGTCATTGAAAGGTGAAATTTGGCACGAGCATTGATTATGTCATAAATAGGAAAAGCTAATGGGTCCCAACTCGATTATTCAATTCTATGCGCAAAAGAATTAGCGTCCAAATTTTACATACAAATGTAATTTTCTCACTTTACGGTGTCATTGAAAGGTGAAATTTGGTACGAGCATTGATTATGTCATAAATAGGAAAAGCTAATGGGTCCCAACTCGATTATTCAATTCTATGTGCAAAAGAATTAGCGTCCAAATTTTATGTGCGGAATGTATTTTTCTCACTTTCCGGTGTCATAGAAGCGTGAAATTTGGCACGGGCATTGATTATGTCATTAATAGGAAAAGCTAATGGGTCCCAACTCGATTATTCAATTCTATGCGCAAAAGAATTAGCGTCCAAATTTTACATACGAATGTAATTTTCTCACTTTCCGGTGTCATTGAAAGGTGAAATTTGGCACGAGCATTGATTATGTCATAAATAGGAAAAGCTAATGGGTCCCAACTCGATTATTCAATTCTATGTGCAAAAGAATTAGCGTTCAAATTTTATGTGCGGAATGTAATTTTCTCACTTTCCGGTGTCATAGAAACGTGAAATTTGGCACGGGCATTGATTATGTCATAAATAGGAAAAGCTAATGGGTCCCAACTCGATTGTTCAATTCTATGCGCAAAAGAATTAGCGTCCAAATTTTACGTACAGGATGTATTTTTCTCACTTTCCGGTGTCATAGAAACGTGAAATTTGGCATGAGCATTTATTATGTCATAAATAGGAAAAGCTAATGGGTCCCAACTCGATTATTCAATTCTAAGCGCAAAAGAATTAGCGTCCAAATTTTACATACGAATGTAATTTTCTCACTTTCTGGTGTCATAGAAAGGTGAAATTTGGCACGAGCATTGATTATGTCATAAATAGGAAAAGCTAATGGGTCCCAACTCGATTATTCAATTCTATGCCCAAAAGAATTAGCATTCAAATTTTACGTACATAATGTAATTTTCTCACTTCCCAAAGTCATAGAAACATGAAATTTGCCATAAGCATTGAATATGTCATAAATAGGAAAAGTTATGGGTCCCAACTTGATTATTCAATTCTAGCACAAAAGAACTTGTGTCCAAATTTTACGTACGGAATCTAATTCTCTCACTTCCCGGTGTCATAGAAACATGAAATTTGGAACGAGCATTGATTATGTCATAAATAGGAAAAGTTAGTGGGTCCCACCTCGATTGTTCAATTCTAAACGCAAAAGAATTAGCGTCCACATTTTACGTACGAAATCTAATTCTCTTACTTCCCGATGTCATAGAAACTTGAAATTTGGCACGAGCATTGATTATGTCATAAGTAGGAAAAGTTAATGGGTCCCAACTCGATTATTCAATTCTAAGTGCAAAAGAATTAGCATCCAAATTTTACGTATGGAATCTAATTCTCTCACTTCCTGATGTCATTTTATATAAAGGAAATGTCGCATGGTTACCTCCACATGGTGTTTCCTGGGTAACGCAGAGAACTATGCAAAATGGTGAACATATGTTTTTTCGGTATCTCTAAAGCAACCACGACTTCATAAGATTTTCCGTGTGAACACCAAATAAACACCAGTACCAAATTAACTCAGGCGAAGCCGGGTATATCAGCTAGTATAGTATAAAACTCAAATTTGATTTCAGAAGGAAATATGGACTATTTGAAATATACAAGTTTATCACAGTCTATAAGTAAATACTCTACTTAAAGATAATCCGTCGCCATATTTTTGCAGTGCTCTCTGTGAGCAGTATAACAGTGACAATCACACGGATATGCCGCATGTATCTAGAAACTTACATTTTATCAGTAGTAGCATGTACATAGAAGACTACAGGAAGTAGTCCTCAGTATTCATGAGATGTAGGCCACCCCACCCACCTCCTTTCCCAGCCACTGATTGATAGCTGCCTGCTTATTACTATGTCAATCATTGGCTGGAGGGTGGGCTGGCTGGGGGTAGTCTGCAGCTCATGAATTTCCAGGACTAGTTCTTTGTGTGGGTGCCACTAATAAGAAAAAAAAGTTTCTCCCAAACTACTGCAGAGTTAAATACACAAGACCTATTACTGCAATTAGTGTTTCTGTCACTACCTTATGCTGCTCTCAGTGAGAACTGCAAACAGATGGTAACAGATTCCTTTTAACTTCCCACATGTTTTGTAAAGTAGTGATACTTTTAACTGATATAGAAAAGCCTTCTCAACATCAGAAAGAATATGCAGAGAAACATACCTATCAGACTTCTGGAGGAGAAATTGGGGAAAATTATACCACTTCCCTGATGCAATCAGACTGCATCCAGAAACTCCTGAATGCTGCCCATTACTGCTAATGCTCCATAGGTTTCAAAGTTTAGAAGTCTTGGCGGATGTGCAACAAAATGGTCAAATGTTTTCTCTGGTTTGAAGCCACTTAGGGATTATATTAGAGATTTGTGTAGCTAGCAATTCTCGGATATAATGTAACTGTAAGAATTGCTTCCTTTACAACTGGGAAAGATCAATAATAAAGCAAGTCTACAGAGCAAAAGTAAGTTATCCTGTCAGCTCTTTATGACAGCTACTCTGAGCAGTCTATCGATAGAATTCAGTCAGAAACCAGTAGGCGTCCATCTGATAGTCACTCTCTGCAGTGGTGTTATACTTTGGTATCTATATATACTCTAATAGGGTTTATAAAGGAGAGTTATTGATGAAGAGGACAACAGATTTAAAAAGTATCTGTAAATATCAACACGTATGTCAAAAAGCAGAAATATAGGAACATTTGAGCTCATTTGGGTCTATGGGATATTATGCATACATACCGAGAATCACCTTGTATGAGTTTGTATTTCTTAAAATCCTTCCAGTCTAATCCAGGTACATAAAAACTGAGCGATAGTGGTTCAGCAGTAAACCAAAGAAAGATGGCAATAAAAATATATATATAATGCAAAACTTCTAAGTTGTACCTTAATTTTGCTTCAGTGTTTGCATTTTTAAAGGAAGCATTTTTACACTTCAGGACTACATTAATAACTCACAAGTATAACTTTTGCATGTGTCTTTTTACGGCACAGTGAATCGAAAATAATACAGTAAGTTCATAACGATATTATAACTATTTATTGCACACTATACATAGAATATATTGTATTACGAAATAATTGAACTTTGTGTACCGCTGCATTGTGCACCATACAGTCTTTATTATGAGGTTATGTTCAGTTAGAAACAATGCTTACAGTTGCTCTGTAATACAGCATCCAAGAGAGCATGATTTATATTTTACTCTAGAATTCATTCACAAAAAAATTCTCTTGATACATTTGCATAAAATTAAAGGTGTGTAAAGTTACAGTAGAAGACTAGAGGTCATTGGAGTACATGTGCATGAGGCTATAACCTGCATGGGTTATAAGTATAATTCTATAAGTAATATTTTAATTTCAATCTTAAAAAAAAAAAACTAAACTCATATCTTTTCACTAATTGCTTAATGTATAGTTGAATAGACAGTTCGAGTCTTGAAGAAAGAGTGAAAGCTTAATTCCCCCATGGAATCACAAACACTAAAACACTACAACTAATAAATAAAAACATAACAGATCAAATAAAGGCCACGGCATTTATTATGGGTGCAATAAATAATTAATTCAATAAATAATCTAATAAACAGCTAAATAAAAAAATTAAATAGCCATGTCATTTAAAATATCAGAATATCCACCAGGCTTAGGGTACTTTCACATGGGACGATGGCCAGGCACTTTAGCGCCTGACATTCTACGCAGTGATAAATGTTCCTGTGCTTTCACAAAGGAGTGAGGTTCACTTAGTGAATGGAGGCACAGCAGGCCAGAGATCATCCTGGTCACTTCCCTCCATTCACAGTAAACAGGCCGTCATTCATACATGCGTAGTGTACAGACGGTAATGTGTGGAAGTTTCTGGATGTTTCTGAATGATCTATGTAGTCTTGTGCTTATGTGTATTGTCAATGTGCTCCATGTGAGTGAATATGATGTGTATTGCATAACTGCAGCACTGAATGGGTTACTGTCTGGGTTATGTCTGGAAAAGTATCTCTTTGTATGTCATGTGACCTTGTTTTATATATGTGGATGCAAGGTGTATAAGTGGGCTTTTTCTGTTGCGAGGAGTTGCTCTGCGCACAGGCACCTTCAGTCTATCTGTGGTAACTATGGAAGAGGCTGAGAGGATAGAAGACGTGCTGTGAACCCCTTCGTCTTACCTGTATGGAAAGCTAGAAGTGTGACAAGCGGACAGAAGTGCAAGTTCCCGCTGTGCAGTGTGAAGGCTAATCTACTACTTCGTGAGTGTGTACCGGTAGAGAGTCGTCAAAAAATGTCCGGGACCAGAGAACCACAGATAACTGTGTAAGTCACTCTGTTCTCCCGTGTTTCCTCCCTGTCACACCATGTGTTCTTCTGCACTACCTGTCCTGCCAGTGGATGTTAAGCTTGGTCTGTATTGAAGTTGTTACCAGTTGTATTTGAGTAAACGGCTCTACTGACCATTCCCGGTTCTGCCTTTAAAACTTTTACCCAGCATTTGGACTCTATTCATTTACCGAGAGATCACCGCAGAGGAAGGAACTATGGCATCACCCGTGACAAAAGTGGACAAAGGTAAACCTGCCACCGGTTAATAGCCTGCTCGCGGCCCCTTGGACGTGTCCCTGGTTACCCTGCAGGTGGGAGATGGTAGACCACCGTGACAAGGCCAAAACTCTACCCCCTGTCTCCTAGGCTGGGGCCCACTCCTTGGATGCTGCACATGAATGAACTTCTTACTGTTGTGTCCCTGGAAATAAGCCTTAAGCAGTCTCCCGGTGATAGTCTGAAAGTTCTGAGAAAAGTAATTGACATATTAATGTTTTTCTGTACAGTAATGATTAAGAAGCTATTATAGAGAACATAGCTAGAATCATAGAATGGTCGAGTTGGAAGGGACCTCTATGGTCATCAGGTCTAACCCCCTGCTCAATGCAGGATCCACTAAATCATCCCAAACAGGTGCCTATCCAGCTCTTAGTTTATGCAAGTATGTATTCTGTGTCACTTACCATACAGTTAGTCCAGTGCAATGCAAAGACAAATAGTTTGAAATAACTAATGCAGCAATATAAGACCTAAATGTAACACTTGTACTGTATATATCAGCTTGTATATACCCATCGATTTTAAAATGGACATAAAAGACAGGCAAGTTTAATCATAGATCTGATCACAAGGACTGCCTGCTCCCCTCGAGAGATGTTTGTTTCTATGGTGACCTTCCCTACTTGCATTTTGGATTTCTTGACAATGGCTGTGTAGGCAGAGTAACAGCATGACTGATATAAATGTCATTTGTTGTCAGCTTGCTCCTTTTTCTTTCCCTAGTTGTGCTAGTGATTGTCAGGAGACAAATAACCTTCCACCTCGTTTTTATTTCCTGCTGCTCCTTCCCCTCCATCACTTTGGGAAAAGATTCCCTCACAGAATATTAAATGTTGATGGCCGTCACAAGGGTCGATGTTGCATAAGACTGTGATATGGGAAGAAAGGTTTTTTTCCTTACTGCAAGTTTTTGCTGATGTCACCATGTACGAGAACACTTGCTAAACAGAATAAAAATGAAATTGTCTTCACCCTTGTCTAGCTGCCTTTTACTTTGGGAGTTACTAATTTACTCTCTGTGCTGCCATCATACATTACAGTCAAGACCTAATTATATCCACAATAGCGTGATGGCCACTTTATTTCTTGACAAGACAGTGCAGTCTTGTATGGCTGTGTGTTGCTAGGGGCAACCAAATTAATTTGATCACTGATGTTTGCCAATTTAAACGTAAAAGGCAGCACAAGCTTAAATTAGAAGAAAAACAGAACTCTGGTACCAGAGATAGGGCTTACAACCTGATTCTAAAATTAGACAATTTAAAATACAGTATGTGCTAAAAAAGATGTATGAAAAGTAAATTTACTCATGTAGTGACCATAGTGTAATCATAATGACTGGACACAAAATTGCAAAACTGAACTTCACCTATAGCAGTCACCTTTCTGGGATACTAACGCTATCTCCCAGGACTTACAGAAGACCTGAATTATGTAACAACTGGATAGTTGAGTGAGCAATAATAAGCTGGTAGGTTATAAATACTAGTGGGTAATAAAAATGCAAGAACAGGAATTCACAAGTAGATAATATGAATAGTATGGTGATGGTAGTCAGATGGTGGCAACGACAGATGTTGCTGATGGTAGTTAGATAATGGAGCAGAAGGTAATTATGAACACAAAATTACAAACTGATAATAACCAACTCTAAAGCAAGCTTTCTCTAAATAGTTCCCTAATCTGATGCTGACCCTATCACCAGACACCACTGTCCCTAAGTATAACTAAATATATCCCTAATGCAAACCCTTTCTAAACCACTGAACTTGACAAATAATGACAGGGCATTAAAGACCTGGAGACAAGAAAACTGAACTTAAGCAAAGCTGAATTATGAGGCAAAGCAAGGCAGACACAGAGGGAAAGAGCAAACAAAATCTGCAAGGCTGAGAAGCAAGGATTAGATTACAAAAACCACAGAAACAAAACTGCACTGACAATAAACAAGCTGGACTACTATTAGGCTGTGCGTCTGGGACCTATTGTTCCACAGATTTTCTCGAACACAGCTTCACGGCTGAGGGTTAATTGAGCTGGCTGTGTATGATGTTTCTCCAGCCAATCCCCTCTGGTTTGCTGCACATAAATATCAGCATCTCTTTGAAGAAGATGCTGGTCATTTTACTCTGTTGATGCAGTCTGTGTTAATCGCACTCAGAGCTGGTGTCATGCATGCTTGTCTGAAGTGTCTCTCTTCCCTGAGGACAGTCTGGACATATGCTGTCCCTCCACTCCTTGCATTCTGGGGTGCATGCTTCGAGTAGTGTGTGGTATAGTGACTGCGCAGCTGCATTGGTGATGCCTGACACTGTTCCCTGTTATGTCAACACAGTGGCTGACTCTCTATTTCCTTGGTGTGAGGACACGTGGACTAGCTATAGTGTGCTATCTGTATGCATGTGAGTTCTGGGTGGGGTTCCTGTTCTATGTGGTATGCATTACCGCGTGTGTAGGTGTGAACAGCGACTTGTCTTGTATGTTTGTGCAAGTCGCCAGACATGTGGTGTACGTGCAGTCCTGTTCTGTGTGGTGTGCATTACCGAGTGTGTTGGCATGAACAGAGACTTGTTCTGTATGTCTGTGCAGGTGGCCAGACATGAGATGTGGATGGATGCGTTCTGTGTTCAGTGTGTGTGAACAACATTGTGTCCTGTGTTTTGTACATATTTCCTGGTTGCTAATCAGGGATAGCCAGGTCCCAGATGAAGATAGTGGGGCTGTCCTTATCGGGACAATCACCCCGCTGATTTGTTTTCTGTTTGGCCATTGGACTGTGGATGAAAGGCAAAGGAAAGATTCACGGAGGTTCCCAGGGCCGTGCAGAAGTGTTTCCAGAATCTTGAGGTGAACTAAACCCCCCTATCAGAGACCACATTCTCAGGAATTCCATGTAGTCAGAACACTTCCCGGATCATCAACTCTGCGGTGTGCTCAGTGGAGGGAATCTTCTCTATAGGAATGAAGTGAGCCATCTTCGTGAGTCAGTCCACAACCACAAGGATGGTAGTCATTCCCTTTGAGGGGGGCAGGTCTGCTATAAAGTCCATAGATATAGACTTCCCATCCTCTGGATGGGACGGAAGCGGCTATGGCAAGCTAGAAGGGTAAGCTTGTGGTGTCTTATTCTGAGCACATACTTCGCAAGAGGTATTGCACATTTTTACCTCCTTCCTGCAGTCAGGCCACTAAAAAAACAAAGTAGAAGTTCCAAGGTCTTTGTGACCCCAAGGTGACCAGCAAATTTAGAGTCATGGACTAGTTTGAGGACTTTGAGTTGACTAGCTTCAGGGACATATAATTGATTTCCTGTCTCCAAAGTCCATTCTCAAAAGAGAGCTTCACGTCCTTAGAAGGACGCTTCAGAAAAGAGTCACTTTCGTAGCCTGCTTTAAACTTTGTTAGGAGGTCCTCTGAACCCAGGATACCTAAAAAAAAATTTTGAACACAGAATTGTGTGATCTGTATTTACTTCTCTTGATGCTCTGAAAATATCCTGGACAGGTATCTGCCTTGCCATTTCTCCAATTAAACTTGGAGAAGAACAGGGTCCATTGTGCCTGACTTGCAGATAACCTCTTCACAGAATTGAGGAATTCTAAGTTTTTATGGTCAATAAGCACTGCTACTGAATTATGGGCTCCTTCCAAGAGGTGTCTCCATTCAGTGAAAGACACTTTGATGGCCAGAAGTTCCTTGTTACCGACATCATAGTTTTTCTCTGCGGTTGATAGGGTATAGGACAGAAATGCGCAAGAATGTAGTTGCATCTTATTGCCGACTCGGGTTTGGGTGGATCAGTACTGGAGCTAAAGTAAACAGAGTCTTTAGTTGCTCAAAAGCGGCTTGTGCCTCTGGGGACCAGAAAAACATGTGTGCTTTCTTTGTGAAGGAGGTGGTGGGAGAGATCACCTTTGAGAAGTCCTTGATAAATCTTCTGTAGAAATTCGTGAAACAAATTAGGCACTGTACTTCCTTCGGATCCCTACCATCTGAGGTCCAGTTTTGTAAAGACTTTGGCTGCCCGAAGCCTCTCCAGCAGTTCTGGGATCAACGGGAGAGGATAGCAATTCTTGATGGTAATCTTGTTTAGTTCACAGTAATCGATGCACGGGCAAAGAGTAGAGTCCTTCTTTTTAACAAAGAAAATGGGTGATTCTTCTGGAAAAGAAGTAGGCCGGATGAAGCCCTTCTTTAGATTTTTACCCAGATGTGCCTGAAGGGAAGGTTTGGTGAGCTTGAAAATACTCCCACATGGAATAGAAGATCACAGGAGCAACTGAATAGGACAGTCATATGGCCCGTGAGGTGGCAGCTGGTCAGCCTTCTTCTTACTGCAAACATTCTTGAATATCCGGTAGTGAATTGATAATTTCTCTAAATCCTGTTGATCATCCTCGAGGTCCTGTATTGGTTTAGGGGCAGATTATGCCATCTGGCATTTTTCCTTACAGTATTCTGAGGGGAAGACAATGGTCCTGGTTTCCCAGTTGATAGAGGGATTATGGGTAGAAAACCAGGGGATCCCGAGAATCACTGGAAATTTAGGGGATGAGATGAGTTGAAAGCTGATGGTTTCTTGATGGTTGGGGTTCATGTGGAGCTCCAGTGCAATTATCTCCTGTGTGACTGGACTCTAGTATTACACTTGCATATAGATAAAGCATACAAAGGGAAGTGCTCGCTCGTGTGCGCTGCTGCTCAGCGTTTAGACATTTTACCACTTACTTGGCTGAAAGCTTGTGCATATTAAATTGTTCATTATTTATATTCAAAAACCATTCCTTGGATATCCACAGCATCTCAACCATTGTTTTCAGTGAGATTTGCCTATCTTCCATAACCATGTAATGAACAAATTCAACAATTTGATCTTCAAACTGTGATGGATCTTTCTGATCTTTCAGCATCTTCGTGAAAAAATCACCCTGCTAAAAGTTGGCACATCAATTGTTCACATTTCTGTATGATGCACAGTGGTCAGCCAATGTTTCTATCATGCATTCAGGAATTTCCTTTGGTGTTTTATTCTGCACAAAAGTTCATGATTAGAGATGAGCGAGCACCAAAATGCTCGGGTGCTCGTTACTCGGGACGAAGTTATCGCGATGCTTGAGGGTTCGTTTCGAGTAACGAACCCCATTGAAGTCAATGGGCGACCCGAGCATTTTTGTATATCGCCGATGCTCGCTAAGGTTTTCATTTGTGAAAATCTGGGCAATTCAAGAAAGTGATGGGAACGACACAGCAACGGATAGGGCAGGCGAGGGGCTACATGTTGGGCTGCATCTCAAGTTCCCAGGTCCCACTGAAAAGCCCTCATTAGCAATGCATACCTTAGCTAAGCACCACACTACCTCCAACAAAGCACAATCACTGCCTGCATGACACTCCGCTGCCACTTCTCCTGGGTTACATGCTGCCCAACACCCCCCCCCCCCGCACGACCCAGTGTCCACAGCGCACACCAAAGTGTCCCTGCGCAGCCTTCAGCTGCACTCATGCCACACGCTGGCCTCATAGCCACACCACCCTCATGTCTATTTATAAGTGCGTCTGCCATGTGGAGGAACCGCAGGCACACACTGCAGAGGGTTGGCACGGCTAGGCAGCGACCCTCTTTAAAAGGGGCGGGGCGATAGCCCACAATGCTGTACAGAAGCAATGAGAAATATAATCCTGTGCCACCGCCATCAGGAGCTGCACACGTGGGTATAGCAATGGGGAACCTATGTGCCACACACTATTCATTCTGTCAAGGTGTTTGCATGCCCCAGTCAGACCGCGGTTTTTTATAAATAGTCACAGGCAGGTACAACTCCGCAATGGGAATTCTGTGTGCACCCACAGCATGGGTGGCTCCCTGGAACCCACTGGCTGTACATAAATGTATCCCATTGCAGTGCCCATCACAGCTGAGGTAATGCCATGTTTAATGCAGGTGGGCTTCGGCCCACACTGCATGCCCCAGTCACACTGGGGTTCTTTAGAAGTGGACACATGCAGTTACAACTCCCTGTGGACCCACAGCATGGGTGGGTGCCAGGAAGCCACCGGCGGTACATAAATATATCCCATTGCATTGCCCATCACAGCTGAGGTAATGTCATGTTAAATGCAGGTGGGCTTCGGCCCACACTGCATGCCCCAGTCAGACTGGGGTTCTTTAGAAGTGGACACATGCAGTTATAACTCCCTGTGGACCCACAGCATTGGTGGGTGCCAGGAAGCCACTGGCGGTACATGAATATATCCCATTGCATTGCCCATCACAGCTAAGGTAATGTCATGTTAAATGCAGGTGGGCTTCGGCCCACACTGCATGCCCCAGTCAGACTGGGGTTCTTTAGAAGTAGACACATGCAGTTACAACTACCTGTGGACCCACAGCATGGGTGGCTCCCTGGAACCCACCGGCGGTACATAAATATATCCCATTGCAGTGCCCAGCACAGCTGATGTAACGTCAGCTTTAATGCAGGTGGGCAAAAAATTAATTGGATTACACTGTAGGCGAGGGCCCCCAGAAATTGGTGTACCAACAGTACTAATGTACGTCAGAAAAATTGCCCATGCCCAACCAAGAGGGCAGGTGAAACCCATTAATCGCTTTGGTTAATGTGGCTTAATTTGTAACTAGGCCTGGAGGCAGCCCAGTTAAAATAAAAATTGGTTCAGGTGCAAGTTTCAACGCTTTAATGATCATTGAAACGTATAAAAATTGTTTACAAAAATTATATGACTGAGCCTTGTGGGCCTTAGAAAAATTGCCCGTTCGGCGTGATTACGTCAGGTTTCAGGAGGAGGAGCAGGAGGAGGAGGATGAATATTATACACAAATTGATGAAGCTAAAAGGTCCACGTTTTTGATGGTGATAGAGAACAATGCTTCCATCCGCGGGTGCAGCCTACGTATTGTTTAGGTATCGCTGCTGTCCACTGGTGGAGAAGAGAAGTCTGGTGAAATCCAGGCTTTGTTCATCTTGATGAGTGTAAGCCTGTCGGCACTGTCGGTTGACAGGCGGGTACGCTTATCTGTGATGATTCCCCCAGCCGCACTAAACACCCTCTCTGACAAGACGCTAGCCGCAGGACAAGCAAGCATCTCCAGGGCATACAGCGCGAGTTCAGGCCACGTGTCCAGCTTCGACACCCAGTAGTTGTAGGGGGCAGAGGCGTCACGGAGGACGGTCGTGTGATCGGCTACGTACTCCCTCACCATCCTTTTACAGTGCTCCCGCCGACTCAGCCTTGACTGGGGAGCGGTGACACAGTCTTGCTGGGGAGCCAGAAAGCTGTCAAAGGCCTTAGAGAGTGTTCCCCTGCCTGTGCTGTACATGCTGCCTGATCTCTGCACCTCCCCTGCTACCTGGCCCTCGGAACTGCGCCTTCGGCCACTAGCGCTGTCGGATTGGAATTTTACCATCAGTTTGTCCGCCAGGGTCCTGTGGTATAGCATCACTCTCGAACCCCTTTCCTCTTCGGGTATGAGAGTGGAAAGGTTCTCCTTATACCGTGGGTCGAGCAGTGTGTACACCCAGTAATCCGTAGTGGCCAGAATGCGTGTAACGCGAGGGTCACGAGAAAGGCATCCTAACATGAAGTCAGCCATGTGTGCCAGGGTACCTGTACGCAACACATGGCTGTCCTCACTAGGAAGATCACTTTCAGGATCCTCCTCCTCCTCCCCCTCCTCAGGCCATACACGCTGAAAGGATGACAGGCAAGCAGCATGGGTACCCTCAGCAGTGGGCCAAGCTGTCTCTTCCCCCTCCTCCTCATGCTCCTCCCCCTCCTCCTCCTCCTCCTCCTCCTCTGGCCATACACGCTGAAATGATGACAGGCAAGCAGCATCTGTCCCCTCAGCAGTGGGCCAAGCTGTCTCTTCCCCCTCCTCCTCATGCTCCTCCCCCTCCTCCTCAACGCTCTGAGATATAGACATGAGGTTGCTCTGACTATCCAGCGACATACTGTCTTCCCCCGCCTCCGTTTCTGATTCCAAAGCGTCTGCCTTTATGCTTTGCAGGGAACTTCTCAAGAGGCATAGCAGAGGAATGGTGACGCTAATGATTGCAGCATCCCCGCTCACCATCTGGGTAGACTCCTCAAAGTTTCCAAGGACCTGGCAGATGGCTGCCAACCAGGCCCACTCTTCTGAAAAGAATTGAGGAGGCTGACTCCCACTGCGCCGCCCATGTTGGAGTTGATATTCCACTATAGCTCTACGCTGCTCATAGAGCCTGGCCAACATGTGGAGCGTAGAGTTCCACTGTGTGGGCACGTCGCACAGCAGTCGGTGCACTGGCAGATTAAACCGATGTTGCAGTGTCCGCAGGGTGGCAGCGTGCGCGTGGGATTTGCGGAAATGTGCGCAGAGCTGGCACACTTTTCCGAGCAGGTATGACAAGTGTGGGTAGCTTTTCAGAAAGCACTGAACCACCAAATTAAAGACATGGGCCAGGCATGGCACGTGCGTGAGGCTGCCGAGCTGCAGAGCCGCCACCAGCTTACGGCCGTTGTCATACACGACCATGCCCGGTTGGAGGCTCAGCGGCGCAAGCCAGCGGTCGGTCTGCTCTGTCAGACCCTGCAGCAGTTCGTGGGCCGTGTGCCTCTTCTCTCCTAAGCTGAGTAGTTTCAGCACGGCCTGCTGACGCTTGCCCACCGCTGTGCTGCCACGCCGCGTGACACCAACTAATGGCGACGTGCTGCTGCTGACACATCTTGATTGCGAGACAGAGGTTGCGTAGGAGGAGGAGGAGGGTGGTTTAGTGGAGGAAGCATACACCCCCGCAGATACCACCACCGAGCTTGGGCACGCAATTCGGGGGGTGGGTAGGACGTGAGCGGTCCCAGGCTCTGACTCTGTCCCAGCCTCCACTAAATTCACCCAATGTGCCGTCAGGGAGATATAGTGGCCCTGCCCGCCTGTACTTGTCCACGTGTCTGTTGTTAAGTGGACCTTGGCAGTAACTGCATTGGTGAGGGCGCGTACAATGTTGCGGGAGACGTGGTCGTGCAGGCCTGGGACGGCACATCGGGAAAAGTAGTGGCGACTGGGAACCGAGTTGCGCGGGGCCGCAGCCGCCATCATGCTTTTGAAAGCCTCCGTTTCCACAAGCCTATACGGCAGCATCTCTAGGCTGATCAATTTGGCAATGTGCACGTTTAACGCTTGAGCGTGTGGGTGTGTGGCGTCGTACTTGCGCTTGCGCTCAAACAGTGGCGCTAGCGACGTCTGGACGCTGCGCTGCGAGACATTGCTGGATGGGGCCGAGGACAGCGGAGGTGAGGGTGTGGGTGCAGGCCAGGAGACGGTACTGCCTGTGTCCTCAGAGGGGGGTTGGATCTAAGTGGCAGGTTGGGGCACAGGGGGAGAGGCAGTGGTGCAAACCGGAGGCGGTGAACGGGCATCGTCCCACCTTGTGGGGTGCTTGGCCATCCTATGCCTGCGCATGCTGGTGGTGGTGCCTTCCCAGCTGATCTTGGCGCGACAAAGTTTGCACACCTCTGTTTGTCGGTCGTCAGGCGTCTCTGTGAAAAACTGCCACACCGTAGAGCACCTTGACCTCTGCAGGGTGGCATGGCACGAGGGGGCGCTTTGGGAACCAGTTGGTGGATTATTCGGTCTGGCCCTGCCTCTACCCCTGGCCACCGCACTGGCTCAGCCTGTGCCCACACCCTGACTTGGGCCTCCGCGTCCTCGCCCGCGTCCACGTCCTATAGGCCTATCCCTACCCCTCAGCATGGGGTATTACCAGTAGTGCAGAAACAGAATGCTGTAATAAAATGTGCCGCTTATTGGCCTGTGGTTGGAGGCTGACTTCGTTTACGGAACGCCAGGAAATAATTTGGCGCAAGCCTGCTGTAAAACTTAGCTGGCTGCGTATGATTTTGTAGAACTACTACACCCAGCACACACAGACCCAGAACACTGAGCACAGTGACAGGCAGGCCAAATAGAGTTTTTGCCCAATATTTTTTAGAAAAGGCCCACTGCCTATATTCAATCAATAATATATGTCTTCTGTCCCTGCCTCCACACTTCTGTCCCTGGAGTATGTCACAGAACTGCAGAGTGTTGCACTGTTAACTGCAACACAGCGGTGATTTCAGAGCCCAGACAGAGCCAGGAAATAATTTTGCGCAAGCCTGCTGTAACACTTAGCTGGCTGCGTATGATTTTGTAGAACTACTACACCCAGCACACACAGACCCAGAACACTGAGCACAGTGACAGGCAGGCCAAATAGATTTTTTGCCCAATATTTTTTAGAAAAGGCCCACTGCCTATATTCAATCAATAATATATGTCTTCTGTCCCTGCCTCCACACTTCTGTCCCTGGAGTATTACTGCAGGGCGCAATGCTCTGCACGGCCGATATACCGAAAAAAAAAAAAAGTGCAACACTGCAAAAAGCAGCCTCCACACTACTGCACACGGTTAGATGTGGCCCTAAGAAGGACCATTGGGGTTCTTGAAGCCTACAATAACTCCTAACACTCTCCCTACAGCAGCTCCAACACGATAGCACTTTCCCTCAGCTATGTCACAACGCATCTGTGGCGAGCCGTGGGAGGGGCCGATTTTTATACTCGGGTGACACCTGATCTCGCCAGCCACTCACTGCAGGGGGGTGGTATAGAGCTTGAACGTCGCAGGGGGAAGTTGTAATGCCTTCCCTGTCTTTCAATTGGCCAGAAAAGCGCGCTAACGTCTCAGAGATGAAAGTGAAAGTAACCCGAACATCGCATGGTGCTCGTTACGAGTAACGAGCATCTCGAACACGCTAATACTCGAACGAGTATCAAGCTCGGACGAGTACGTTCGCTCATCTCTATTAACGACATAATTTTGGGGTACTTATAATGTATTGCATAACCTTTATTAATGTTTTAAGGGGACTGAGTAAAGATAATATATTCTGTTATTTGTTTTTGGATTTTATTTTTACAGTGTTCAGTTTGCAAAATAAATATTGTAATAAATAACGTAATTTTAAGATTTACTTTTGCCACACTCCAAGAGCCATAGTATTTTTATTTTTCCATCGACGGAGCTCTATAAAGAGCTTGGTATTTGCTTAATGAACTCTAGACTTCATGTATTCAATTTTTGGAAACCTTTAACATATTGATTGCTTTTTTAATTTCATTTTTGTTTTCTAGAGGCAATATTAACAAAATCTGCAATTATTGCATCTTTTTTTATTTTAATTTTTAACAGCATTTACTGCAGTATAAATAACATGGTAAATTAATTCTCCAGGCCGGTACAATTATGTCAACACCAAATTGATATAGTTTTTTTTTTTTACATTTAAAAAAAATTGCTTTTTCCCCCTAATTGCTGCATTCAAAGACCCCTAATACTTTTCTGCCGACACCCCTGAATTGTTTTTCATGGAAGGGTTTACATATAAGGCCTTCCCTGAAAAACAATAATTTTAGTGTAAAAAAATAAATAAATTTAAAAAAAAACTTACCTCTCCGCCGCTGCCATGTCCCCCGCGGGCATGAAGAACACATCTGCTGCATGCGGCAGATGTTTCCTTCATCCCTGCTAGTAAAAAGAATTCCCTGCTGCTACATCTGGCACATCTGTGACAGATGCAGCAGAGGAATTCTTCAATTCCCTTCCGCAGCTGTCACCCATGACAGCTGCGGTAGAGGATCCTGCTGCCGGCACCCGTCAATGGATTTCAGGAAAGGGCTTTAATATAAGCCCTTCTCTGAAAAACCAGAAAAAAAGAGTGTAAAAAAAAAAAAAAATAATTGATACTCACCTGCCCTTAGCTGCCGGGGCTCAGCCGCGTCTTCGCTGCGCTGTCCCCGACTCTGTAGTCCTAATCTAGCATCAGCCAATCAGAATCAGCTCTTTCAGCAGGTGGGGATTTTAAATCTTGCCTGCTGATAGATAAGCAGCACTACAGACCGGGGGACAGCACGTATAAGACACGTCTGAGCCCCAGCGGCTGGTGATTTTTCAGGAAAGGGCTTTAAATATAAGCTCTTCCCTGAAAAAACATGAAAAATAGTGTAAAAAATAAATGATACTCACCTCCCTTCAGCTGCCGGGACATTTGCGTCTTCTCCACGCTGTCCCCGGAGCTGTAGTCCTGATCTATCAGCAGGCGGCAGCAGCTACGGTTCTATTGTAGACAATGCGCGCATTTTTTTTTTTTTTACACTAAAATCCTGATCTTACAGGGAAGGGCTTATCGTTTAAGCCCTTCCCTGAAAAACCATCAGCTGTCGGGGCTCAGCCGCATCTTATCCGCGATGTCCCCGGCTCTATTGTGCTGCTGATCTATCAGCATGTGGGGATTTAAAATCCCTGCCTGCTGATAGATCAGGACTACAGTCGAGGACAGCACGGAGAAGTCGTGGCTGAGCCCCGGCAGCTAAAAGCAGGTGAGTATCAATTATTTTTTTATTTTTTACACTCTTTTTTCTGTTTTTTCAGGGAAGGGCTTATATTAAACCCTTCCTTTGAATCCATAGATGGGTGGGGACAGCAGGATCCTCTACCCCAGCTGTCACCCTTGACAGCTGGGGTAGGGAATTGAAGAATTCCTCTGCTGAATCTGTCAAATCTGGACACTCTTTTTCAAGCCCTTCCCTGAAATCCCTTTAGCTGCCAGGGCTCAGCCGCGACTTCTAGCGCTGTCCCTGGCTCTGCACTATTGATCTATCAGCAGGCATGGATTTAAAGCCCTTCCCTAAAATCCAATTACTGGAGATCTGGCAGCAGGATCCTCTACCGCAGCTTTCATGTGTGACAGCTGCGGTAGGGTAGTAAAGAATTCCTCTGCTGCATCTGTCACAGATGTGGCAGATGTAGCAGCAGAGAATTCTTTTTACTAGCAAGGATGAAGGAAACATCTGCTACATTCGGCAGATGTGTTCTTCATCCCCGCCTGGGACACGGCAGCCGCGGAGAGGTAATTTTTTTTAAAGTTTGTTTTGTTTTACACTAAAATTATTGTTTTTCAGGGAAGGGCTTATATGTAAAGCCCTTCCATGAAAAATAATTAGGGGTATCAGCAGACTATTGTTTTCAATTGAGCTGCAGGCAGTAGCTGCCACTCCATTGCAAACAGGTGGGGAGGAGAGGGTCAAGATTTTCTCGAGCATCCGAGCACCGCGTGGTGCTCGGCTCGAATAAAAAGTACATCGAGTATGCTAATGCTCAAACGAGCATGCTCGCTCATCTCTAGCTGTATTTTTTAAGTAAAAAAACATTTTGAAATGGAAAGGAAATGTATTTTTAATACTTAAAAATTACTTTAATACACTTGAAAATTAAAAAATGTTTTAGCCATTTAACTAGTTCATGCATAAAATAGCTCTATTCACTACAAATTAGCAGTAACTAAATTTTGATAAAACAATCCTGACATCATTATGCTGTATCTTAAGAGGTATCCATCGAATTCAATAGGAATGGATTTTGCAGCAAACATTGTAAGTGAAAACATGTATTTCAGTCTTTCAGCTAGCTGAATACCATTAAAAATGTACAATGTCTATAAATCAGACAGGCAAAGAAATGAATGCGTTTCCAATAGTACGTGATTTTGAAATTTTCAAGAAATGTAACTAAAAGTAAAGAATTACAGCACGTTCCAATGTGGAAGTGTAGAAGCTGTCTTGTAGCTTTTTGTATGGGTTTGAAGGTTTAGTAGCCCTAACATAATATCACACAATGTACTAAACCCTCAGCCGTGTACTGTTCCCTATGTTTAAGTAAGACCCTTGACTTTCTCTCTAGCTTGTATTATGATTAATTTATCTGTCATATAATTCCCTACAGAGTCAAAGATTATTCTGTTTTAGCAGACAGGAGAGAAGTGCTCTTTATAGTATGCTCAAGTTTTTGAATGATTTGTAAAATCCTTGATTTATGCTTGTCTGTGTTATTTTTAATACTCAAATCAATCAATTATTCTAGCACTATGTCTAGATCTAAAATTACTGTAATTCAGTGTGTAGGAAACTCCAACAACATAATGGTTTCTTAATTCTGATTTTTCCATTATTTCTTGTTTTAGTTTGTTAACTGAAAATTAGTGTTGAGCAAACCGAACCAGTAGAACCCTATTTCAGATCGAACTTTGCTAAAAGTTCGGTTTGCGGCAAACCCAAATCGCACATGGTTCATCCCAGCTGGACCTAGTAGTTATGGTGGTTCCGTTTTTCTACTGTGCCTCAGTGATTAACACTGTTGCTTTGTAGTGCTGGGTTCTAGGTTCAAATCTGACATCTGCATGAGATTTGTATATTCTCCCCGTCTTTTTGTAATAATCACCTTAATTTTACTCCATGCATATTTGAACCTAGCACCCAGTGCTGCAAAGCATGAAACTCATAAGCCACCATGCTTCTTTTTCCTTTTTCTTTCTCCACTTGAACAATCATCAAACTACTATCAAGCACTTGTCTTAATGTATGTGTGTGAGTGCTTCTCATCCTCCGCCCCTGCTGATGTCATTGCTCTGCCCCCTGATGATGCCATCAAATTTCCTACAACATATATAAAACACAGAGTCTGACCCACAGAAGAACAGTACACTTAGAGCTCTTGGAAGGGGAAGACAAAAATAACACACTGAGAATATAACTAAGTTATCTCAGAAGACATAACTCAGCAGTCCTGACAGAAAACAACAACCTATCACCACCACAGAGATCCAGTGGGCTAAAGCACCTGTGGTGATGTCACTGCTGTGGGAGGAGCCAAGCTGTGTGTGTGTTGTGTGGGGTGTAGTAGAGCTGTGTGTGTGCATGTACCTTGTACCAGAGCTGTGTGGTGCATTGCATCACCAGAAACACTGGTACTATAATTTCCTAGATGGAACACATTGACCTACCACCACCACAGAGATCTAGTGGGCTGAAGGACCTCTTGATGTTACTGCTGTGGGAGGAGCCAAGCTGTGTTTGTCTTTTGTGGTAATGAAGCTACTGTGAGTGTGACAGCAGCTCTTGTGCTCTTGGCATACTGTGGTTAGTATCCATCAAAAGTGGACAAAGGGAAAAACAACTGGTGATCTAGTGACTGATTCTTCGGCTTCATTAACATGTATGGAAGGAGAGGATAGCCTGTCTAGTTTAATCCCACAAAAGAGCTACCTTAACACAAATTGCTGATAAAGTATATATTAGCTGTGATAAAAAAAAAAAGCTGAATATACACTGCATCACAGAGTACTGCATTTAGGGTTTCATAACCAGAGACTAATTAGAATGATGATTTTGATCCCTGTTCACTAATACCATGTTTCCCCGAAAATAAGACACTGTCTTATATCCCCCCCCAAAAAGGGCACAGTGTCTTATTTTCGGGGGGGGGGGGGGGGGGGTACTTACCTGGTCCGCGGCATACCGATGCCTCCCAATGGTGTCCGGCGGTGGCACAGCATCCTCCTGGTCTCACAGATGCCTTCTGCTGGCGACGGGGCTTTGAATACCCCGCCTCCAGCAAAGCGAGCACTGTGATTGGCTGATCGAGTGCTGGCAGCTAATCACAGCTGGTGCTCCATGAGCCAATCACAGCCATTCAGTGACACTGCCCGCCGCCGACACCACCGCTGCCGCGGACCATATGAGTATTTTTATTTTTTGGGGGGGCACCCAAGATAGGTCATATTTTTGGGGGAGGACTTATATTCCAAGCCTCCCCAAAAACCTGATAGGTCTTACTATCCAGGTAGGACCTATTTTCAGGGAAACACGATATATGCCCATCCTTTACTCCTGTGTCTTATCTGTTTTACGTATGTAAATTACAACCCCTATTTTGAAATATTAAGATTATTACTGGCAAAAATCAACAATGTGTGGAAAATATGGTGTTTTCCAAAAGATCAAATAACTGAGCAGTAATACAGATAATTTAGTTTTAGGATTAGAGATGAGCGAGCACACTCGGTCGAGCTTGATGCTCGTTTGAGTATTAGGGTACTCGAGATGCTCGTTACTCGAGATGAACACCACGCGGTACTTGAGTCAACTGCATTTCCCTTCCCCGCATGTTTAGCGCTATTTTCAAGCCAATAAACATGCAGGCCGAGTACTTAAAATGGTCCCGCCCGTGGCTCGCCTCAGACGCATGCTGGCAGAGGTTATGGAAAGTGCTGCTGCTAATATAGGAACAGTGTTAGAGTAGGATCCTGTCATCAGGAAACCCAATGGTCCATCTTAAGGCTACTCCTCATAGTGGGCATTACTGTTGTGGCTGGCTGGGAGCAGTAGTGCATGAATTTTTTTTTTTTAAGCATCTAGGGCTGTACAGGCCATTTCAGCTATACTGTTCTGTGTGTGCAGTGCATAACGCAGAGTGTAGGGACACAGCTACTTATATAGGGAAAGTTTTATAGTCCTCCTGATCCTCTATACAAGAGCGAAAGTGGAAATACGCCACCACCCACCCGCATGCACAAGCTTTAAACGTGCACATTACAAAATTAATCAGCCTGGAGATGCTGCCGTACAGGTGAAAACGGAGGCTTTTAAAAAACATGATGGCGTCCCGTGCTACTTGGTCCCCAGTTGCCACTATTTTTCCAGGTGTGCCGTCCCAGCCCTACACCAGCCCGTCTCCTGCAACATAAATCGTGCCATCACCAACGCGGTTACTGGGAAGGTCCACTTAAACACAGACACATGGACAAGTACTGGCGGACAGGGCCACTATATCTCCCTGATGGCACATTGGGTGAACTTGGTGGAGGCTGGGACCGAGTTAGAGCCTGGGACCCCTCACGTCCTACCCACACCAAGAATAGCGGGTCCTACCTCGGTGCTGGTATCTGCAGCGTTTTATGCCACCTCCTCCAAACCCTCCCCATCCTTCTCCTCTGCCACTTCTACCTTTCAATTAAGAGGTGTCGCAAGCAGTCGGTAGCACGCAGCGCGGCAGCACAGTGGTGGGCAATCGTCAGCAAGCCGTGCTGAAACTAATTAACTTAGGTGACAAGAGGCACACGGTCCCCGAGCTGTTGCAGGGTCTGACAGAACTGACCGACCTCTGGCTTTCGCCGCTGAGCCTCCAACCGGGCATGGTCGTGTGTAACAACAGCCGTAACCTGGTGACGGCTCTGTAGCTCGGCAGCCTCACACACATGCCATGCCTGGCCCACGTCTTCAATCTGGTAGTTCAGCGTTTTCTGAAAAACTACCCCCACTTGTCTGACCTGCTTGGCAAGGTGCGCTGCATCTGTGCACATTTCCGCAAGTCCACCACGGATGCTGCCACCCTGAGGACCCTGCAACATCGGTTTCAGCTGCCAGACCACTGACTGCTGTGCAACGTGTCCACACGCTGGAATTGTACACTGCACATGTTGGCCAGGCTGTACGAGCAGCATAGAGCAATAGTGGAATACCAGCTGCAACATGGGCGGCAGAGTGGTAGTTAGCCTCCGCAATTCTTTACTGAGGAGTGGGCATGGATGGCAGATATCTGCCAGGTCCTCGGAAACTTTGAGGAGTCTATCAAGATGGTGAGCGGCGATGCAGCCATCATTAGCATTACCATCCCGCTGCTTTGCCTACTGAGAAGTTCGCTGCTAAGCATAAAGGCCAATGCTTTGCAGTTGGAACAGGAGATGGGGGATGACAGCATGTCGCTTGATAGCCAGGAGGGGGAGGGGGAGGATGAGGAGGAGATGGAAGAGACAGCTGGCCACACTGCAGAGGGTACCCATGCTGCTTGCCTCTCATCTGTTCAGCATGTATGGGCTGAAGAGGAGAAGGAGATTCCTAAAAAAAAATCCTCCTAGTGAGGACAGCAATGTGTTGCGTACTGGGACCCTGGCACACATGGCTGACTTCATGTTAGGCTGCCTTTCCCATGACCCTCACGTTAGACGCATTCTGGCCAACACGGATTACTGGGTGTACACCCTTCTCGACCCACGGTATAAGGAGAACCTTTCCACTCTCATTCTCGAAGAAGAAAAGGGTACGAGAGTGATGCAATACCACAGGGTCCTGGTGGAAAAAGTTATGCTAAAGTTTCCATCTGATAGCACTAGTGGCAGAAGACGCAGTTCCGAGGGCCAAATAGCAGGGGAGGCGCAGGGATCAGGCAGCATGTCCAGCGCAGGCAGAGGAACACTCTCCAAGGCCTTTGTCAGCTTTATGGCTTCCCAGCAAGACTGTGTCACTACTCCCCAGTCAAGGCTTAGTCAGAGGGAGCACTGTAAAAAGATGGTGAGGGAGTACGTAACCGATCGTACCACCGTCCTCCGTGATGCCTCTGCTCCATACAACTATTGAGTGACAAAGTTGGACAAGTGGCACAAACTTGCGCAGTACGCCTTGAGGTGCTGGCTTGCCCTGCCGCTAGCGTCTTGTCAGAGAGGGTGTTTAGTGCAGCTGGGGGAATCATCACGGATAAGCATACCCGCCTATTACTCGAATCGAGCTCTCGAGCATTACGAAAAGTTCGACTCGAGCAACGAGCACCCGAGCATTTTGGTGCTCACTCATCTCTATTTATGATCAAAACATATAACAAATCATCATCATCTTTCTATAACACCAGCATACTCCAGAGCACTTTATAATTAGTAAGCAGCAAAGAAACAAAAAGGACAATAATGAAGTCAAATGAAAAGTGAGACAAAGGAAAAGAGGACCTTGCACACAAAAGATTACAATTGAAATGTAATGGGAGGAGTGACACAATGGGTGAGATAGTATCATAGTATGCTAGGCTGAAAAATTTACATATGCTTATCTAGGCTAGCCTGTCATTCAGCAATATTTATCCAGAGAAAGACAAAACATAAAAACAAACAAACGAACAAAACAACAATGAGGTAGTAGCCAATTTTCCTCATTTAAGGGGAATGATTTCCCGATTCAAGTGTGGCTATCGGAAAAATCCCTGGACAAGCAACCTTTCTGAAGTAGTCAGTGACTATAATATGTAACATCGCAATGCTCAAGAATTGCATCCAGGCCCCTCTTAAACTCTTTTATTGAATTCGCTATCATCACGTACTCAGGCAGAGAGTTCCACAGGCTCACTGCTCTTACAGTAAAGAACCCTTTTCTATGTTGGCGTAGAAACCTTCTTTCCTCTAGACATAGAAGATACTCCCTTGTTACAGTCACAGTCCTGGGTATAAATGGATGATGTGAGAAATCTCTGTATTGTCCCCTGATATATTTATACATTGTTTTGAGGTCGCCCCTCAGTCGTCCTTTTTCTAAAATGAATAACCCTGATTTTGAAAACCTCCCTGGGTATTGTAGTCCATCCATTCCATTTATTAACTTAGTTGCCTGTCTTTGTACCTGCTCAAGCTCTGATATGTCCTTCTTAAGTACCAGTGCCCAAAACTGTACACAGTATTCCATGTGTGGTCTGACCAGTGACTTGTAAAGAGCAAGAACAATGTTCTTGTCATGCACCCCTAGACCTCTTCTGATGCACCTCATGATCCTATTTGTCTTGTCAGCAGCTGCCTTACTCTGTTTGCTCTACTTAAGCTTACAATTAACTAAAATTCCCAGGTCCTTTTTCATGTCAATTTTGCCTAATATCCTGTACCTTGTAACTGTTGTTGATTTACTATATGAAAAATACCAATAAAATTTGATTTACAAAAAAAAAAAAATTTTGCCTAATATTTTCCATTTAGTGTGTAATGGTGACATGTATTTTCCCTGCCCATGTGTATTACTTTACAGTTATCAGTGTTAAATTTCATTTGCCACTTTTTTTGCCAAAGCACCCAACTTATCCAGATCCATTTTCAACTGTATACTATCCTCTCTTGTGTTAAATACTTTATATAGTTTTGTATCATCTGCATATTACACACACAGCTCTACTACATCCATCCCGATTCACACACATGACACACAGCCAATGACACACAAAGCTCTGCTACATTGTGATTCACATACATCACGCACACACAGCCCTGCTACATCCACATCCATCCTGATTTCCACACATCACCAGACTCTTGGATACAGTGATGAGCCCCTGGTCATGTGATTTCTGTCTCCACCCACACAGGTGATCACATGATGGTGACGTCATCACAAGTCCTGGTAGTAGCTGCTGTCGGCTTATCTAGTATACAATACTTTCTACCAAACTGCACAATGGCTCCTCCCACATCAGTGACATCCCCGCAGGTCCTTCAACCCACCGGATCTCTGAGTTGTGTCTGAGATAATAACAGCTTCGTTGCATTCTTATTTTGTTATTTTTGTCCACCCCTTTTCAAGAGCCCTAACTGTGTTGTTCTTCTGTTGGTCAGGCTCTATGTTTTATATATGTTGCAGGACTTCCGATGACGTCACCAGTGACAGAGCGATGACGTCACCATGGGCATCAGAAGCACTCACATACTAACTGACAAGTGGTCGTTAGTAGTTTGATTTAATGACTGGTCTCATTAAGACTTATCTAATTGGCCTTTGACCATGCACACTGGAACCTGGTCCTGGGATGGACATGAACAGATGTGCAGGGGACCCATTACATTATTCTTAGCATTTTCAAGACTGAAAATGTAAAACTGGAAGAATGAAGAGTGTTAGCATAACAACTTTTAAATCTGTTCTCATTTTCTTTTGAACCTGAATTTTAAGAAGCATTGCAATGCTATTAATTGACTTTTATCTTCACTTTACTATCTATACTGCATGCGCTCTATACAATTGATATAATTAAACATTTACATTTGCTGGATATACTCACAGGAGAAATGCAGAAGGACATTTTTACTGGAGCCTATTTTACAGCGTATTATATCTCAGTAACTGCAAAATGATGATTGCAACCTTTGTAAATATTACTGTAGTTAGGAATAAACATGTTAAACCTGGGCCGTCATTTGTCATTTCAGCAGAGATAAAATATAGTGTATACTTTATCATGTTTCAGAAAAGAGTCTTGGGTACTTAATGCACAGGAGATTTACTGAACTAGATGATATATCTTTTGGTGCTTTGAAAAGTGATGAACTAACCTGACATTTTTATCCACAGAAATGTAATTTACTTCTATTCAACTAACCCAATGGGAATATCGGTTGTTTAGAATAGGCCGAGTAAATAAAGCTATATATGTGCTTTGAGCACTTTCTAGAAAAAGGTGTATGTGTAACAATGTATATCATGATCTCTCCAGTTCATGAATGAGAGCTGCTTCTTTATTATTGATTTTTCTTCTTTATTAAATTTTTCTTCATTGTCTATTTAGACCTGTTTTTCGCACCCAGACATTTATAGAAAGTGTTGCTATTAGTTCTAGAAGGATGAGTAGTCTTATTACCATTAGACTTTAAAAAAATATTCTCCCAATTTAAAGCACAAAGACAACTTGTTTCCTCTAAAATATTCCACATCCAACAAGAATTTTGAATGAGTAATGAGCATCCACTTGTAGCCACCTGATCCACCGTACATTGGCTTTCATGCACTAACCCCAAGTTAGTAGGAAGATAACACTGATAATAATGTAATCCCCTCTACTGTTACACAATGAGTCACTGTGTAGTATGCATTAAATTAGAAAAAAATCAATATTAACTGAGAGAAAGCTGCTGTAATCCACTGAAAACACAGTATTATGTGGATAATGAAGAAGCAATTTTAAATGGATAGCAAAGGCATCTTCTAAGGCTTAGCTTAGAACCTCACATCGGAATAGAGATCTTTAAAGCCATCAGAAACATTTAGCTTTGCTTTCAAAAGATCCAAATAGTAGCAGATGGAAAATACTGTTGTAATGGAGCACACTGGGGCTTTTTTTTGTTCTGCATTATTGAATCCAACCATCAATAATTTTGATCATGATTGCATTTGTAGCTTCGGAATTCAAAAATTGAAAATAGATTTTACATTTTTTTTGGAATATGACTTAAATAGGTTTTCCCTTTTTTTTTTTCATTTGTGAAAATTAAGGGCTTGTTCACATCAAAATTAGGGATTCTATTTTCCTACTCCATTCGGAAAGCAGTAAAACGGCACTCTGTGACCAAAAGCACTCCCATTGACTATAATAGGGGTCCATTTGATTTCCTGCTGGAATTGACAGGACAAAATAATGCTGCTTGCAATGCTATTTTGTCTTGTTTTCTAATGGAAATCAGCAATGGTGGTTGTAAATGAAACCTCCAAACACTGATGTGAATTAACTCTTATTTGGACCATGTATAAAATTAAGATGATATTTACAAATACAAAATAATTAAGAAAAGTTACTAAATATCCACCTAAATCTAGTAGTTAACATCACTTTTTCTATGTGTCTTTATAGATCTTTTGCCTCTCACTTCTAAAGATAATATGTAAATCTATTTTAAAATTAATTTGTGGAATTATGTGGAATATAATATGGACCATGTACAGATATAGCAAATGTTAACTTGACAACTTGTTGTGATAAATTAATTAGAATGTACTATAAGGCCTTAGTCAGACGGGCGTTTTTTCGCGCGATTTGCACATCACATGTCGCATGCGCAAATCGCGTGACCGGGGGCGAAAAATCGCGGGAAAAATCTGCACCTAGCCGCGTTAATCGTCGCAGCAAAACGCCCGTCTGATCGGAGAAAAATCGCCGTGCGCATCAAAATGCGCATGAAACTTCGTCTGACCGGCGAAAAAAATGATTTTGGTGCGCACATAAAACGCAGAACGCAGATAGGCGCGATCTGCGAATCGTCGTGTCCTATAATTTTTCGCATATGCGCATAAAAAGCGGACATGTGACCGATACCATAGCGAACCATTGGTTCTATATATGTGCAAATCGCATGCGCAAATCGCGCGAAAAAACCCTCGTCTGACTAAGGCCTAAGGCCTTAGTCACACGGGCGCATCGGCACCCGTACACCGGCGCCGATGCGCCCATCTGACTGTCAGTGAGAAGACGGACGTACCTGCAGACGGCCGTCTCTCTGAAGCGCTGGAGGAAAGAACACGTGACCGGCAATGGAGCCGGTCACATGTTCTTTCCTCCAGCGCTGCAGAGAGACGGCCGTCTGCAGGTACGTCCGTCTTCTCACTGACAGTCAGACGGGCGCATCGGCGCCGGTGTACGGGTGCCGATGCGCCCGTGTGACTAAGGCCTAATGCTGTAAATTGAGTTATCATGATGCACTAGTCATGTTAACAATTGCTACGTATGTACAAAGTAGTGTACTCTACCAAGCAATAGTGTACCAATGTTTTCCTTTACATTTTCCAACTGCTCTATTGACTTATTCTATATTATAAAGTTATTTGTTCATGGGTAGCGACTATATCTATTCAGAAGCTTAAGTATTAAATGCTAAAAAGGTTTTCCAGTGTATTATTTTATTCTATTCATAACCTATTCTTAGGATATGTCATCAATAAAAGATTTGTGGGGGTCCAGTGCCAAGGTCTGCTAACAATCTTTTATTGATGACCCATCCTGAGGATAAGTCAGCAATAAAAAAAATCCTGGAAATCCCTTTAAGTAATTGTGTAAGAACAAAATCAAGATCAGTAGTGAGCTCAGCTTAAAAAAAACCAAAAACACTGATTTAAGTAGACATATGCACCATTCTAGCTTAGGGCAGAAATGCCAGTAAAGACTGGAAACTCACAGGTTATACAATAATAGAAGAAATAAAAATGCCTTTCCGAAATAAGAAAGCTTTTTTTAAATATTTGTATCATCGGTCAGGAGGTATAGAGTAACACTGCACATGCAGTTGCAGAATCAGGTATGTTGGCCTGCGACAAGAGCTTAGAAATAGGTCCCTTTGCACACACAGGAATATATTTGAAGTTTGCAATCTTACAGTTTTCTGGACCCTCTCTAAATTTGAGACAAATTGCTAACATTTTGTATCTTCCCTCATGATGCTGCTAGTTATTCAGTTTTCTATAGGTATACTATCTTCAAGCATGAATATGGTTATACAGTATAAGTAATAAATTGAGAAGTCGGCTAAATGTTTTCCCCAATGTTGCCATTTTTTGTAAATATATGCAGCATCGGGTTGAATAATATTTGTTTACTACCTTCACCTTTTCATTTAATATACTTGAAAATATTTTCATATTTTATATGAAGCAGTAAGTGATATAGGTTGATGCATCACTAACAGAGTTTTCCCAGACAAGCTGATTCTTACTTCAAATCCCATAACTACAAAGACTAATAAATATTAAACATTTTCTTTCTGTAGAAAACAAGAGCATAAAAATCTGGTTTAGCTTTTTGTTATTTAAGAATGAGAGTGATGCATTCCACAATATAGCTGCAAGATGCCTTGTAACACCACCAAAATATACTGTAATAACTAGAGATGAGCGAGCACCAAAATGCTCGGGTGCTCGTTACTCGAGTCGAACTTTCAGTGATGCTCGAGAGTTCGTTTCGAGTAACGAACCCCATTGAAGTCAATGGGTGACTCGAGCATTTTTGTATATCGCCGATGCTCGCTAAGGTTTTCATTTGTGAAAATCTGCAAAACACAAGAAAGTGATGGAAACGACACAGAAACGAATAGGGCAGGCGAGGAGCTACATTTTGGGCTGTATCTCAAGTTCCCAGGTCCCACTATTAAGCCACAATAGCGGCAAGAGTGAGACCCCCCCCCCCCCGCACTGTCAGCATAACGATCATTCTCCTCTGCCACAGCTGTAACAGCTGTGGCAGAGAAGAACGATGTTAGCCCATTGAATTCAATGGAGCCGTCAATACAGCCGACTCCATTGAAAGCAATGGGCTGCCGGCGATCGCGGGATGAATTGTCGGGAAAGGGTTAAATATATAAGCCCTTCCCTGCAATTCATCCAGAAATGTGTAAAAATAAAAAATATATATATACTCACCTGGTGACGGCAGACGGAGTTCAGCGCGGCAGGCTGCAGTTCTCCTGAACTGCTCTGAACAGCTGTGAGTAGTATTCAGCAGCCGGGGATTTAAATTCACAGCCTGACCAATCAGAGGCCAGCCCTCACTCACACCCATTCATGAATTCATGAATGGGTGAGTGAGGGCTGCCTCTGATTGGCTCAGAGGCATCTTATTCAGCAGGCGGGGATTTTATATATTATTTAACCCTTTCCCGACAATTCATCCCGCGATCGCCGGCAGCCCATTGCTTTCAATGGAGTCGGCTGTATTGCGGCTCCATTGAATTCAATGGGCTAACATCGTTCTGCCAGGACAAGGTAAGTATATATATATTTTTTATTTTTACACATTTCTAGATGAATTGCAGGGAAGGGCTTATATATTTAAGTCCTTCCCGACAATTCATCCCGCGATCGCCGGCAGCCCATTGCTTTCAATGGAGTCGGCTGTATTGCCGGCTCCATTGAATTCAATGGTCAGTGCTCGTTTAATCGAGACGAGTATCGCGTGGTGCTCGTCTCGAGTAACGAGCATCTCGAGCACCCTAATACTCGAACGAGCATCAAGCTCGGACGAGTATGCTCGCTCATCTCCAATAATAACATTGCTCAGTATGTTTTTTTTCCAACAGGTAAACAGGTTTACATTCTTATACACAGAGAGCCATCAGCAAGAATATATTTTTGTTTTGGTATTGTAGTAAAATAAAGATGCTAGATGTTTTGTAACTTTTCAACAATTATGTCGGTGTTAAATTTGTGAAAAAAAGCTAAAATTAGAAAATCAGCCACATCATTATTTTCAGAAGTTTTTAAAGGGGTTGTTATCCCAAGTACACATGATAGAGGAAAACTTTCTGACCTGTAGAGTCCAACCACCGGGACCCCTACCGGGGCCCCAGAATGAATGAAGCAGTAGTCGAGTGTATACCCTGCTGCTCCGTTAATTTCAATGCACTCAATGGAAACAGCTAAGTTCAAGCATTTTGCTATATGTGAAAGTCTCAGGGAAGCTAATGGAGCAGCAGTACATATACTCGACTGCTGCTTTATTAATTCAGGGACTTTTTGAACCCCTGTTTACAGGATCGGTGGGAGTTCCAGTTGGAGATTCCGATAACTTTCAATGTTAGCACAACTCCTTTGAAACTTTAGTTTGGAGTCTTTTGAAATGTAGGTTGCAATGATATTGACAGCCATTTCTACCACCATAGACAAGTATGGAAGCCTCTCTTGCAAAGCCGCTTAGGACACTGTATTGTTGTCTGAGAAAATAGACCCCTATAAACCTCTGGTGGAATACATGTCCATCACAATAGTATGACAGCAGGAGTGTTACTTGCGCATGTTCAGTACAGCGGTGAAAACACTGGATATGATAGAGGAGTGGTGTTGGTAATGGCTTGAGCAATGGACGGCACCTGGATCCTGGACAACCTGGACAAAATTGCATGGTCCATATGTGAAATATATTTGTTTTTATTAGATTTATGTGTCACACCCGTGACGGGAATGCCTCAAGGATAGGTAACCAAAGGGGATTGGTGAAGAGTTGTATGTCTTTTGCTATTTAATGATGTCACCATGTTTGTATTGTTTAAGCTTGATAAAGACCTTTTGTGGTTGAAACGTTGCTTTTAAAATTTGGCAAGGAGGAATAAATTCTTTGAATTTTAGTGCACCAAACTGCTACCACTTATACTTTTATGCCTGTGGATATTGTTATCACAGTTCAGATTCTATTGTGGCTGTGCATGAATTCTGCCTCACCCTGAAGGATTGCTAACGTGTGCTGCTGGCAAGCATATTACCATCGTCATCATTGGCAGTACATTTTAAATTATAATTTTACAGTTAAATTAATGTGCAGAACAGCTGGTTAACTTTGTACATATATTTCATTGTAACCTGTATTATCGACCAGAGTTGCATTCACAATTCTGTTGTCTTCAGAGTTAAATTCTTGCAGTATTACTCGCTCACTCAATGTGCAAAGACCTAGTTGCAGTGATGAAGGAGCTCAATTAAGCTGTTACAGCATTTGTTTATCAAAAAGCTTAATGACTGCTTCGAATGATAAGTAGCAGAATTGTGAATGCCGCTCTAGGCTATAAACATTACATGATAAGTAAAATAATGCATTTACAAAGTTAATCAACTTTCGATGTTTCATACGGTGAATGGTTCTCTATAAGATGATAAAAAAAATATCCTAAATATCCTAGGAAACTAATCAGAGCTCAGCATTAATTTTCTAAACTGCACTACAGCAATGAATCATGGGATCTTAACTGACTGATAAGAATGTCAGTTTTGACACATTAGGACCATGATATATATTGACAATAAAGCTTCATTTACACGCAACGATTATCGCTCAAAATTCATTCAAATGATGGCTTTTGAGTGAAAATCGTTGTCTGTAGATGCTACCATCGTTTGCTTTTCGGCCCAACTATGATCTTTAGTTCAACAAAAAAACCATCGGTCAGCCAGCCAGCTGATAGCAGGGACCGCATGCTGTGATTCTCTATGGTAGCAGAACAAAGGGGCTGTATGCAGATAACAGACCATCCACTGTTATGTGCATACAGCCAAGGGAGGCTCATTTGCACGCAAATTAAGCTAATAAGCTACTTATGGGAATTAGTGCCCATTAGCAGTTAATGCAAAATCATCGCTCAAACTGTCATTCAAGCCATCTTTTGAGCAATCATCTTTGCGTGTAAATGGGGCTTAAGAGCTCATGCATAGTGCAGAGCCATGTGCATTGAGTCTGTATCTCAGTGTACAATAGGGTTGGGACAACGTATTTTGTTGACCTAGGCAGATTAGGAAAATTGCATTCCCACTTCCCCCAATTAAATAGTTTCAGAACTGCTTTATTTGCTAATTAAAGAAATTTAAACATATTTTAAGGGTGCAGTCACAGAAGCAATTTTTAAGCACATGCATAGGCGCATGGAAAAAAATTGTGCTTTGCATGTAGAAAAATCGTAAGACCGGGTCCATTGCAAGCCAAATGTTCTATCTTTTGCAGGTGCAAAATTTTTGCGCATGTAAAAATCGCACATGTGACCACTTCCATTGGTAAACATTGGTTCTATGTAGATGCAATTATAAATCGCGCCTATACATGCACTTAAAAATCGCTTGTGTGACTGCACCCACAGGCAGAAATAATGAATAACTATTTGAAGAGTTATCTCTATTATGGCTGAGATGGGAATGCTTGCCTGTAAGCCACAGCCACCAGTAGCTGAGATAACATAACCAGCCAATCTGATTGCTCTATGCTGAAACTTGCAGAAACAGCTAGTTCACTGTGTACTATGCTATTTACATAACTCTCATCCAGTTTTGATATTTAGTAATCCTGGTTACCTTGGCCAGTGGATGTGAGCCAGGATGGGGTCACAGGAGGCTAGTTTACAATATAGGTATGGATTCTATACCCTGTGAGTATACCATAGAAGTCGGAGATGGTAATAGTCTTTTAATCCAGTGATTCAAGAGTGATGCATTCTCTCATTGGAGTTGTTCACTTTTCTTTTTGCCTGTATTTGCTCCAGATCATCATAACCATTTCTCTTGAAGATTGCAGTTTGTCCCTGAACCTGGAGCCAGAGGGAGCTCGAAGACCCCTCTGCCACAAAGGTAGACATGAGTATTATAAATGGCATATTATTAATAGCCCACTGTAATGTCAGTATGCGGTTGCTCACCCTTTTCTTTTAGTGTGCCTTGTGTTAGTGCAGTGAAAATTGGCATACAATACATATGTCTTAAAACAGGAAATTAGTATAACAAATTAAAGCTGCAGTTGATTTGAAAACATTTTAATTTATGAAGAAGAACTGGGGGGCAATAGTTTTCCAGCTGATTTACATAATATTCATGATTAAATAACTATAGAATAAGAATAATTGTGATTAGGTCCTAATTACTTAATCTGTGAATAGTCAAGATCTATTGTAAACTAAGCAGCCCTTTTTTGTTTTTTCTGCATCTTTGTAGATTGGCTTACTGTTTTCATTCCCTGGTACATCCATCTTACATTTACAGAGCCCCTGGAGTAATTCTTTCAAACAGGTTCTTAAAGCTAAAAATATACATGACAGAATATCAAATACATTCAGACTGACAATATAAAATTTGGGGAAGAAACAGCAAAATAAATCTTGGTTTCAATTAAGGTTATTATATTATTGAGCATATAGCAATACTTATATTTATTTTCATGGTAACACACTGTACTATAATATCTGTACTACAAGAAAAAAATATGTGGCCATAGCACTCATACAAATAAATATCTGAATATGATTTCATAACTGTTATGCTTACTAACCTTATAAAAATGCAAGGTTCTTTCTGCACATTTTGAACAAAACATGTGAGCCCATCTGCCACATCAAGGTAATCTTTAGCCTACTCTTTGATCCTAAATAGTGATGAGCGAGTATACTTGCTAAGGGCAATTGCTCGAGCGAGCATTGCCCTCAGCGAGTGACTGCCTGCTCGAGACAAAAGGTTCGGGTGCCGGCGGCGGGCAGGGAGCTGCGGGGGAGAGCGGGGAGGAACGGGGGGGTGATCTCTCTCTCCCTCTCCCCCCCCCCCTGCTTCCCCCCTGCTGACTGCCGCTACTCACGGCTCCCCCGCACCGGCACCCGAACCTTCTGTCTCGAACGGGCAGGTACTTGCTAAGGGCTATTGCCCTTAGCGAGTATACTCACTCATCTCTAGTCCTAAACCTACAAATCGATTGAGGGAAAGTAGATCCATGTATATAGTTTAATTAAAAGGTTTTGGGACAGATGGTAAATAGGGAGGCAGTCACTCCTCCACAAATGCCACAAAAACAAATTCAGACAGCACTTTTTTCAAATAAATGAAATGCACAGGAGCATGTAAGCCATGGCTTGACATTGCAGTGTATATTAAAGCAAGTGGCCTCAGCACTTGAATACATTCAATATCTGAATAAAATTGCATAACTGTTGTATTTACTGACTGCATAAAAATGTAATGCTCTTAGTGCACATTTTGATCAAAACATGTGAGCCCATCTGCCAATTCAGGGCAACCTTGACAGCTCGCATTTTGAAGGTTAAGCCCAGAGGAAATGAGTACATTTAAAGTAAGTTCCCATCTGAAAAATGTCACCTTGGTGTGGCAGATAGGCTCACATGATTTGATCAAAATGTGTTCCAAGAATCTTTCATTTTATGCAGTTAGTAAATATAACAGTTATACATTTTTATTGAGAGTAAGGAATATTAAGTGTTCGTGAGTGCTGAGGCCATGTGTTTTAGCTTGTACTGTATTGTTACAACCATGACTTATGAGAATCTGATCTGCACTTTTAATTTGTAAACAGTACTGTCTGAATTTCATAATTACTACTGTTGATATGTACTTAAAAAGGATCTGTCATGTACTCTAACAAGCCAAATGGGCTGCATACCTTTGCAGCTGGGTCTTCGTTAATTTGTTCGCAGTTTTTATTTTTGTTTTTGTTATCTTTTATATCCTGCCACAATTGCTCCCATTAGTTTCAAAGCCCAACATTAGTCAGTTTTCAAGATGAACCACCAACCAGGATAAATGACTGACATGATGTTTGATTGACCTTTCCAGGTGCAGACTGCTCACATGACAATTGGCTAATGCTGGGCTCTAAAACTAATGAAAGACATTGAGAGCAGACGGGGCGGAAGTAAAAATTAAAATAAATATAGCTGAGGAATCACAGTGTTTGTTTTTAAATGGTCACTGGATTTTCAAAGAAATTTGCAATAATCAATAGTGCAGCAAAAAACTTTGTAAAGTGTCTTGTTTGATTTTTTTAGCCACTTATCAGGTTCTTTTGCTATTCTTCTTCCCCCCACATTTTTAGGGCATAGGGCATTCTATTCAAACCTCCTTTATTCTATCAGTTTAGTGAGCAGAAAGTATGGCAAGAAAATGAAATGACAGGAAATGTAAAAACAGCAAAATGTTTTTGGCATACACTAAAAAGCCTTTACATGTACTGCATTTGTAATACAAATAATATCCAATCTGTAATCAGTTTCTTGCCATGTTCTCTCTAACGTGTCCACCGTTACAGTCCCAATCATATTACGATACAAGCTCGCAAATCTTGAAGATCATTCACTGTAGTCCAAAATACATGTTCCTTCACATGAATCTAGAAGAAGAAATCCAGTAAAATCTGGTTGAAGGATGACCACCAAATTGGTCTTCACGTCTGATCCAGCGGTCTGCTAAAGTGTTATTGAGGAAATCCTAAACATCCATACACCAACGTAGGAAAGTCTATTCTGGCTGAAAGATTATGTTATTTTGGAGATTGGCCACCTGGAGATACAGGAACTGTTCTTAAAGTTATTGTACATTTCCCCCCCAAAAAAGACCAATAATCCTGCCCTTCATTACATCACGTTAAACATTAAATTTTGGGATACCTTGGTTCTTTGTAGACATGGGGATGTTTGGTTCCCCCTTATGCAGACATTATGCTGATTGGCATATCCAGACAAAGGAAATGTTGCCTCTTTTGAGAACAATGTTTCCTAGAAAGTTACTGCCAATATTGATACTAGCAAATATTTTGGTAGCAAACTCCTGTCTATGTGGCTTGTCGTCTGGCTTCAATTGTTGGACGATTTGCACTTCATAAAGATACATATGAAGCTGCTTATGCTGTACTCAATGCACTGTCATTGGCGCTCTATTGAATTTTCTTAATGCTTGGTGAATTGAGCTACTTGGACTTTTCTGAAAACCTGCTTGAATTTCTTACATTTTTTCATTTAGAAACACCTCAACAAGCTCCCACTGACTTTTAGAACCCTACCCATTGTGAGAAACCTCTAGAACCACACCTGAATTGTTTTCCATTAGGCTCATGTCCTCTGCACACTCTTCAGTAATTTCTTTGCACAGAAATTATTGATTCTGTTCCAGCATACAGTACTGTTTGCACATGTTCTTACAAAATAGCCATTTTGCTCCAGTTGCTTCATGCAACTGTGTTGCTGTATAGTGAGTGAGAAAATCAAAATAAGACAGAATTCTTGAGAAAAAAGGCCTAATTTCTCAAACCTATCTGTCTATTGCCCATAGCAACCAATTACAGCACATATTCTGTTTTCTTATACTGTTCTGGTAAAGTGAAAACGGGGTTGTGATTGGTTGCTAGGGGCAAAAAAGACAATTTTACTGTTAGACAGATTTGGTAAATGAGATCTAAACACCTGGTGGTGGCTCAGTTGTTAGCACTGCTACCTTGCAGTGATGGAGTTATAGGTTCAAATCTAACCAAGGACAACATCTGGTTTCAGTTCACTTTCTGTTTATTCTTATTGTGCTTCTCCTCTGGGACCAAAGCATACAAGTGTGTTAAGCTCAGTTGTTCCCACTGCTGCTTTACAGTGCTGGAATTCTTTGACTTTTTAAAACTTCATCCAGATGTTGCCCCTGGTCAGATTTCAACTTGGATCCCAGCTCTGAAAGTTAACAGTGCTAACTACTTAACCACAATCATTCTATATAGCATGCAATAGGCACACATGTATGTACTTACAATGACTTTGTAAAAATTGTCCCTATTTTATTGCCTGGCTGATCACAACAAGAAACACTATTAGTGATTAGAGATGAGCGAACACCAAAATGTTCGGGTGTTCGTTATTCGGAACGAACTTCCCGTGATGCTCGAGGGTTCGTTTCGAACAACGAACCCCATTGAAGTCAATGGGCGACCAGAACATTTTTGTATTTCGCCGATGCTCGCTAAGGTTTTCATGTGTGAAAATCTGGGCAATTCAGGAAAGTGATGGGAATGACACAGTGACGGATAGGGCAGGCGAGGGGCTACATGGTGGGCTGCATCTCAAGTTCACAGGTCCCACTATTAAGCCACAATAGCGGCAAGAGTGCCCCCCCCCCCCCACTGTCAGCATAAAGATCGTCCTCCTCTGGCACAGCTGTAACAGCTGTAGCAGAGAAGAACGATGTTTGCCCATTGAATTCAATGGAGCGGCAATACAGCATGTTCCACTGAATGCAATGGGCTGCCGGCCATCGCAGGATGAATGGTCGGAAAGGGGTTAAATATATAACCCCTTTCCTGCAATTCATCCAGAAATGTGTTACACTAAAAATATATACCGGCGTATAAGGCGACGGGGCGTATAAGACGACCCCCCAACTGTCACCTTATACGCCGGTAATACAGTGGAGCAAAGAATAAAAATCATTACTTACGTTTTTAGATGATCTGCGGCGCTCCTGCAGGCTGTCACTCCCTCCTAATCCACGGCAGACAAGCTTTCTCTATGAAAGGCTTTAAATCCCTGCCTCCAGAAAGACACGTGCCTTCAGCCAATCACAGCCAATGACAATGATGTCATTGAATGGCTGTGATTGGCTGTGTTTCTGGAGGCGGGGATTTCAAGCCTTGAAATCCCCGCCTCCAGAAACACAGCCAATCACAGCCATTCAATGACATCATTGTCATTGGCTGTGATTGGCTGAAGGCACGTGTGCTTCTGGAGGCAGGGATTTAAAGTCTTTCGTGGAGAAAGCAATACTCTGCCGTGGACCAGGAGGGAGTGACAGCCTGCAGGAGCGCCGCAGATCATCTAAAAACGTAAGTAATGATTTTTATTCTTTGCTCCACTGTATTACCGGCGTATAAGGTGACAGTTGGGGGGTCGTCTTATACGCCCCGTCGCCTTATACGCCGGTATATATTTTTAGTGTAACACATTTCTGGATGAATTGCAGAAAAGGGGTTATATATTTAACCCCTTTCCGACCATTCATCCTGCGATCGCCGGCAGCCCATTGCATTCAGTGGAACATGCTGTATTGCCGCTCCATTGAATTCAATGGGCAAACATCGTTCTTCTCTGCTACAGCTGTTACAGCTGTGCCAGAGAAGAAGGATTTGTCTTCTATATGTTCTCAATGGGGTCAGCGCTGCTGCCGCTGGCCCCATTGAGCGCATATAGAATGCATCCATAGCGAGCCGCGGGAGGGGCAGATTTCAATACTCGGGTGACACCTTATCTCCCCAGCCACTCACAGCAGGGGGGTGGTATAGGGCTTAAACGTTGCAGGGGGAAGTTGTAATGCCTTCCCTGTCTTTATATTGGCCAAAAAAAAGCGCTAACGTCTCAGGGAAGAAAGTTAAATTAACCAGAACACCGCATGGTGTTCGTTACGAATAACGAACATCCCGAACACCCTAATATTCGCACGAATATCAAGCTCGGACGAACGCGTTCGCTCATCTCTATTAGTGATCCTTCAAAGTGCTGTTTTTCCAACCATGGTGCCATTTTTTCCTACCATTAAGTTTAAAAGGAGATGACCCGTGAACAAATTATCTACTTCTGTACTACTGAAATAGAGAAGATGCCAGATGGGGACAAGCACAATCTTCATTTCATTACTTGGAAATAATATAACACTAAATAAATCAGAAAATATAAATGTACTTAATTTAAGTATATAAAGAGTTGTTTCATTAGAGACAATAGCCTTCATATGAAAGCCACCAGAGCAATCAGCTGAACAACATCTAAAAGCTTTGGGAGCAAAAAGGATTTTTCTGTGTTAAAATGGGACAGGCTGTGCATTTGACTGCTGTTAGCTTTGCTTCATAGAGGGAAGGGAGTTACAAATGGGAAATGTCCGTCTATGGCAGCCATATGTGCTAACAGTACATATTGAAAGAGATTGTCAATATGAGTGTTTTGAGACTTGAATATTGATGACCAAATAGAAGGGGTCCACCACTCAAGACCCCCGCCAAACAACGGTTTAAAGAAGCCATGGCATTCAAGGTGCATCGTGATCTCTTCAATGAATACCAGACACAGAACCATACATACATTTTATTGTAGCTGTGTCTGGTAAGAGCAGCTCAGTTCCATTCACTTGAAATGGACTGAACTTTTCTCAGGCTGTGAGATGAATGTGATGTCACTAATCTGAGAAGAGGCCACAACATTCACATGAGAACTACAGTCTCTTCAAAAAGCCAATTGGAAGGGTTCCCAAGTGTCAGACCCTGTCTGATCGAATATAGATAACTTATTGTGTTGATAGATCATCAATATTTTAGTCCTGGATAACGACTTTAGGGACCTCTACTTCTTCGATGCTATTATCACAAATGCTGTACAACTCTTTCTTAGGAAAGCAGGATGGAAACCAATATGCCTGCATTCATAGAACCTACAGTGGTGGTAATCTTAATTACCCAGATTCCGACACTTCAAGAGTATAGAAAAGCAGGGCACTAATCCACTGTAGGAGGCGAAGGCAACTAAAATCTTACATACCAATATATTAAGTACTATTTATTATAAAAACTCTACAAAAGGAACAACTCAAGAATTTACAGTCTCTAGCAATTTTATATTTTAGGACTAAATGCTTTGAAATACTGTATTGAGATACTATTGGCTTCAAATAGGGTTGTATTATTCACCATACAGAAACGAGGAGGGGAATGGAGAAACATTTCACCTACAATTTCACAACAGAAGTGCAGTTAATGTACTTGAAATAGTTTTGCAGTTTTAAAATATTTCTTTTTTCAGATTTTTTATATTTTTTTTAATCTCTACCAATGTGCATTATATAACAGCTTTTAAAATGAAGTAGAATAACAAATAATATGCTGGTCATATGCTAGTATATCGTCATATTTAGGGGTAATGATGATATTTAGTCTACCGAGCTGTCTTCCTGCAAATATTGTTTCATGTACCATATGCAACATAGTTTCTTGCTGAAATGAGCTGGGGAATTTATTTCTTCAAGCATATTGCAAATATCTTTTTGAGAAACAAAACCTGACAATCTGAATTCCCTTTGCATGTCTGTGAACTTTAAAAGGTATTAGGGAAAGACTTGCACAACACAATTCCCGTGTGTAAATTGCAGCACTGAAATCCTTTAACCTATTATGTATTAGCTATACTGTTTATAACAAAGGTTGTGATTAAACTTCCTGAACTCCACAGTGATTTAAATGAGAATGCACACAATAATTGTGACATAAGATGTATTCAAACTTTATGTAACACTTAAAGGAAATATAAAGTTTGTACTCTGTTTTACATCAAAATCATACTAATGCAATTTTGCTGGCTAGACACTAAAACCACCTGCACATGGGCAGATTTGCACTGCAGAATCCGGGGTGGTCATCCGCCTCCGGATTCCACAGCAAAAACCATCCATAGCATACTATGGAAAAGTGATTTTTCCTGCACACAAGCAGAAACCAAAAGTGGTTTCCTCTGGTGGAGGAGAAATCGCAGCATGTTCCCTTTGCCTGCGGTGTCCACATGGACGACTTCAACTATAGTCAGGTCGGCTGTACACAAACTGGTCGGATTTCACATGCGGGAACCCGCAGCAGAATCTGACCCTGTAACCGGCTGGTGTCTGCGCATACCTGTCATTTAGTCTCTTCATCTGTACTGTAGATGGTCAGCATGGTTTGCTATCAAACATGTGCAGTACAGATTTTTTTTCAATTTTTTTCCCCACGCCATCACCAAGCGATGATGTGGGTCCCCGTGACCTATCCACAATGTCAAAGACGGCTTCCATTGACTTCAATGTGGACACCGCACAAAAATAGAACATGCTGTAATTTTTCCTCTGCTTGTGGAAACCGTGATTGGTTTCTGTAAGTATGCAGGAAGAATAACTTTTCCATAGCATGCTATGAAAGGTATTTGCCGCAAAACCTGGAGGTGGACGGCGGCCCCGGATTCCACAATGCAAATCTGGTTGTGTGCAGCTGACCTCAATAGAAGCCGTCTGACGGGCCGCGGATTACGTGGGAAAAGCAGGAGTTTTAAGAAAAAGTCTGTAGTTCGTGGAAAGGAGTAACAGGCAGGTGGGTGGTGTATTCAGGGAAATCCAGAGGTCAGTACACAGGTATGTCAGTTTGCAGTATGGAGAAGCAGGCTGGTGATGGAGCTTGACTAAAGGCTTGGAGCACAATAATCATGCGATGAATGGAGTGCCATGCCAGGTTTAAATAAGGTGTCTAATCAAAGGAATGGGGCGAAGCCAAACAGGGAAACAAGAACTATGCAGGTTTATGTAGGGCTGCTATCCAAAGTGCTGGATAGCTCAATAGGAAGAGCTGCCACCCGGAGTACAGGAGCTCTTGGGTTCAAAAAGTCTCCTCCTTTCAGGATGGTGTAGGAGCCGTGGGTGTAGTAGCCATGCAGATCTGGAGAGGTAATCAGGGACGAGCCAGGAGTCAGCAACAGGTGGTCTCAGGATTGCAGTACACAAGGATGAGGTGGGTAGCGATGTCGGGAGGGAAGCCAGGAGTCATTATCAGGAAGTCTTCAAGACACTTGCAGTAGAGAAGGAGGAGAGAAGCTAGATCAAGGCTATAGAACACAATAATCATAAAAGGAGTGGGTGGAAGGGCCAGGCTTACATAGGAAGTGCTAATTAGCAGTAGGGCGAGGCAAGGACAAAGAGGTGGGAACTAGATCAAGCGCCAGGATAATGCTATGATCAGCAGAACAGCTTGTCCAGCAAGCTGGATAGCTCACTGGGGAAAGAAACTGTCCGGAGCACAAGAATTCCCAGATTTGATCCCTGACAGATGACATCTGGACATCTCAGGGCCAGTTTCACCATATATTTCTGATGGAACGCTCGTGTGAGCCATTTGCAGATAATACAAAACTATGTAAGACAATTAATACAACAGAGGACAATGTGCGGCTACTAGAGATGAGTGAGCACACTCGTTTAAGGCTGATGCTCGATCGAGCATCGGTCTTGTCGAGTAACTGATTACTCGACCGAGCACCATGTGGGGGTGCGGCGGGGGGTGGGGGGGGGAGAGACTTAGAGAGACGCCCCCCACATCATGGTGCTCAGTCGAGTAATCAGTTACTCGACAATACCAGTGGATTGTAGATTTAACTGGAGCAACCAATGCTAGTCAGCTGCTGCAAAAGCTGCTAAATTCTTGGGATGTATTAAAAGGGGTATAGGGCCGAAGGATAAGAGCATTATTCTTCCACTATATAAGGCACTATATAAGGTAATCTAAATTTAAAAAAAAAGGAAAACATATTTGGTATTGCGCATTCATAAAAGTCTGATCTACCAAAGTAACACATTATTTACCTTGCATGGTGAATGTCGTTAGAAAAAAAATGAACGTCAGAATTGCTCTTTTTTTTGGTCACCCCCATCTCCAAGAAAAATGTAATAAAAAAACTCAAAACTCAAATCAAAGCATTGTATGCACTCCAAAATGGCACCAATAGAAACTACAAGTCATCCTGCAAAAAAAAGAGTCATTGCACAACTATATTGATAAAAAAATAAAAAAGTTGTGCCTATAAAAAGATGGCAGTAGAAAATAATAAAAAAATAAATAAAATAACTTTAGAAAAAAAGTAGTACAGGTAAAAAAATCTATATAAATTTGATGTTGTAGTAATTGTACTGACTAGAGATGAGCGAACGTACTCGTCCGAGCTTGATACTCGTTCGAGTATTAGCGTGTTGGCCTGCACCCACACCCTCACCTCCGCTGTCCTCGGCCCCATCCACCAATGTCTCTCAGCGCAGCGTCTAGCCGTCACTAGCGCAAGTGTTGGAGTGCAAGCGCAAGTACGCCGCCACGCCCCGCACGCTCAAGCGTTAAACGTGCACATAGCCAAATTTATCAGCCTGGAGATGCTTCCGTATAGGGTTGTGGAAACGGAGGCTTTCAAAGGTATGATGGAGGCGGCGGCCCCGCGCTACTCAGTTCCCAGTCGCCACTACTTTTCCCGATGTGTCGTCCCAGCCCTGCACGACCACGTCTCCCGCAACATTGTACGCGCCATCACCAACGCGGTTACTGCCAAGGTCCACTTAACAATGGACACGTGGACAAGCACAGGCAGGCAGGGCCACTATATCTCCCTGACGGCACATTGGGTGAATTTAGTGGAGGCTGGGACAGAGTCAGAGCCTGGGACCGCTCACGTCCTACCCACCCCCAGAATTGCGGGCCCCAGCTCGGTGGTGGTATCTGCGGCGGTGTATGCTTCCTCCACTAAACCACCCTCCTCCTCCTCCTCCTCCTCCTACGCAACCTCTGTCTTGCAATCAAGATGTGTCAGAAGCAGCACGTCGCCAGCAGTCGGTGTCGCGCGGCACGGCAGCACAGCGGTGGGCAAGCGTCAGCAGGCCGTGCTGAAACTACTCAGCTTAGGAGAGAAGAGGCACACGGCCCACGAACTGCTGCAGGGTCTGACAGAGCAGACCGACCGCTGGCTTGCGCCGCTGAGCCTCCAACCGGCCATGGTCGTGTGTGACAACGGCCGTAACCTGGTGGCGGCTCTGCAGCTCGGCAGCCTCACGCACGTGCCATGCCTGGCCCACGTCTTTAATTTGGTGGTTCAGCGCTTTCTGAAAAGCTACCCACGCTTGTCAGACCTGCTTGGAAAGGTGCGCCAGCTCTGCGCACATTTCCGCAAGTCCCACACGGACGCTGCCACCCTGCGCACCCTGCAACATCAGTTTCATCTGCCAGTGCACCGACTGCTGTGCGACGTGCCCACACGGTGGAACTCTACGCTCCACATGTTGGCCAGGCTCTATGAGCAGCGTAGAGCTATAGTGGAATACCAACTCCAACATGGGCGGCGCAGTGGGAGTCAGCCTCCTCAATTCTTTACAGAAGAGTGGGCCTGGTTGGCAGACATCTGCCAGGTCCTTGGAAACTTTGAGGAGTCTACCCAGATGGTGAGCGGCAATGCTGCAATCATTAGCGTCATTATTCCTCTGCTATGCCTCTTGAGAAGTTCCCTGCAAAGCATAAAGGCAGACGCTTTGCGCTCGGAAACAGAGCCGGGGGAAGACAGTATGTCGCTGGAAAGTCAGAGCACCCTCCTGTCTATATCTCAGCGCGTTGAGGAGGAGGAGGAGGGGGAGGAGGATGAGGAGGAGGGGGAAGAGACAACTTGGCCCACTGCTGAGGGTACCCATGCTGCTTGCCTGTCATCCTTTCAGCGTGTATGGCCTGAGCAGGAGGAGGAGGAGGAGGATCCTGAAAGTGATCTTCCTAGTGAGGACAGCCATGTGTTGCGTACAGGTACCCTGGCACACATGGCTGACTTCATGTTAGGATGCCTTTCTCGTGACCCTCGCGTTACACGCATTCTGGCCACTACGGATTACTGGGTGTACACACTGCTCGACCCACGGTATAATGAGAACCTTTCCACTCTCATACCCGAAGAGGAAAGGGGTTCGAGAGTGATGCTATACCACAGGACCCTGGCGGACAAACTGATGGTAAAATTCCCATCCGACAGCGCTAGTGGCCGAAGGCGCAGTTTCGAGGGCCAGGTAGCAGGGGAGGCGTGGAGATCAGGCAGCATGTACAGCACAGGCAGGGGAACACTCTCTAAGGCCTTTGACAGCTTTCTGGCTCCCCAGCAAGACTGTGTCACCGCTCCCCAGTCAAGGCTGAGTCGGCGGGAGCACTGTAAAAGGATGGTGAGGGAGTACGTAGCCGATCGCACGACCGTCCTCCGTGACGCCTCTGCCCCCTACAACTACTGGGTGTCGAAGCTGGACACGTGGCCTGAACTCGCGCTGTATGCCCTGGAGGTGCTTGCTTGTCCTGCGGCTAGCGTCTTGTCAGAGAGTGTGTTTAGTGCGGCTGGGGAAATCATCACAGATAAGCATACCCGCCTGTCAACCGACAGTGCCGACAGGCTTACACTCATCAAGATGAACAAAGCCTGGATTTCCCCAGACTTCTCTTCTCCACCAGCAGACAGCAGCGATACCTAAACAATACGTAGGCTGCACCCGCGGATGGAAGCATTGTTCTCTATCACTATCAAAAACGTGGACCTTTTAGCTTCATCAATCTGTGTATAATATTCATCCTCCTCCTCCTGCTCCTCTTCCTGAAACCTGACGTAATCACGCCGAACGGGCAATTTTTCTTAGGCCCACAAGGCTCAGTCATATAATTTTTGTAAACAATTTTTATACGTTCCAATGCTCATTAAAGCATTGAAACTTGCATCTGAACCAATTTCTACTTTAACTGGGCTGCCTCCAGGCCTAGTTACAAATTAAGCCACATTAACCAAAGCAATTAATGGGTTTCACCTGCCCTCTTGGTTGGGCATGGGCAATTTTTCTGACGTACATTAGTACTGTTGGTACACCAATTTTTTGGGGCCCTCGCCTACAGTGTAATCCAATTAATTTTTTGCCCACCTGCATTAAAGCTGACGTTACATCAGCTGTGCTGGGCACTGCAATGGGATATATTTATGTACCGCCGGTGGCTTCCTGGCACCCACCCATGCTGTCGGTCCACACGGAGTTGTAACTGCATGTGTCCACTTCTAAAGAACCCCAGTCTGACTGGGGCATGCAGTGTGGGCCAAAGCCCACCTGCATTAAACATGACATTACCTCAGCTGTGATGGGCACTGCAATGGGATATATTTATGTACCGTCAGTGGGTTCCAGGGAGCCACCCATACTGTGGGTCCACACGGAGTTGTAACTGCATGTGTCCACTTCTAAAGAACCCCAGTCTGACTGGGGCATGCAGTGTGGGCCGAAGCCCACCTGCATTAAACATGACATTACCTCAGCTGTGATGGGCAATGCAATGGGATATATTTATGTACCGCCGATGGCTTCCTGGCACCCACCCATGCTGTCGGTTCACTGGGCGTTGTAACTGCATGTGTCCACTTCTAAAGAACCCCAGTCTGACTGGGGCATGCAGTGTGGGCCGAAGCCCACCTGCATTAAACATGACATTACCTCAGCTGTGATGGGCAATGCAATAGGATATATTTATGTACCGCCGGTGGCTTCCTGGCACCCACCCATGCTGTCGGTCCACAGGTACTTCACAATAGGGAGTTGTACCTGCCTGTGTCTATGAATTAAAAAGCCCGGTCAGGTTGGGGTATACAGTGTGGGCCGAAGCCCACCTGCATTTAATCTGACGTAGCTCTGCTGTCCAGGGCACTGCAATGGGATACATTTATGTACAGCCGGTGGGTTCCAGGGAGCCACCCATGCTGTGGGTGCACACGGAATTCCCATTGCGGAGTTGTACCTGCCTGTGACTATTTATAAAAAACCGCGGTCTGACTGGGGCATGCAGACACCTTGACAGAATGAATAGTGTGTGGCACATAGGTTCCCCATTGCTATGCCCACGTTTGCAGCTCCTGATGGCGGTGGCACAGGATTATATTTCTCATTGCTTCTGTACAGCATTGTGGGCTATCGCCCCGCCCCTTTTAAAGAGGGTCACTGCCTAGCCGTGCCAACCCTCTGCAGTGTGTGCCTGCGGTTCCTCCTCATGGCAGACGCACTTATAAATAGACATGAGGGTGGTGTGGCATGAGGCCAGCGTGTGGCATGAGTGCAGCTGAAGGCTGCGCAGGGACACTTTGGTGTGCGCTGTGGACACTGCGTCGTGCGGGGGGGGGGGGGGGGGGGCAGCATGTAACTCAGGAGAAGTGGCAGCGGAGTGTCATGCAGGCAGTGATTGTGCTTTGTTGGAGGTAGTGTGGTGCTTAGCTAAGGTATGCATTGCTAATGAGGGCTTTTCAGAAGTAAAAGTTGTTGGGAGGGGGGGGGGCCCACTCTTGCCGCTATTGTGGCTTAATAGTGGGACCTGGGAACTTGAGATGCAGCCCAACATGTAGCCCCTCGCCTGCCCTATCCGTTGCTGTGTCGTTCTAATCACTTTCTTGAATTGCCCAGATTTTCACAAATGAAAACCTTAGCGAGCATCGGCGATATACAAAAATGCTCGGGTCGCCCATTGACTTCAATGGGGTTCGTTACTTGAAACGAACCCTCGAGCATCGCGATAATTTCGTCCCGAGTAACGAGCACCTGAGCATTTTGGTGCTCGCTCATCTCTAGTACTGACCCATAGAATAAATTTATCATGTTATTTTTTTCTGCAGCGTGTACACTGTGAAATAAGACCCAACATCCAACCAAAGATGGCTGAATTTTGTTTTTCCATTTCACTCACTTTTTGAATAGTATTTCATTACATTATATGGCCCATTAGCGATATTTTGTCTGATGCTATGTTGCTAGAAAAACAATCACGGCATGCTCTATATTGCCGTGATTTGCTATGTTTTGTAGCCCATGTTTCTCTATGGAGCCTTCTTGTTTATCACAACTCATAGCACATACTTGCGATTTTTGTGCAGTGCAATACATTTTTAGGCTGCATATGCATGGGCTACAAAATCTCACTACAAAATTATTGCTTTAACGTGAAGCCCATGGTTTCCAATGGGTTCTTTCACATGAGCAATGTTTTGTAGCAAGATTTTGTAGCCCGTGCGGATGCAGCCTGAACATTAGAAACTCCTATTAATGTTCTCGTGATAAAACCGTACAATTTTATCTTGTGAAAAAATCGCGGGTAGCAGAAATGCAATTGTAGATTCTTCACAAGAAAAAGCATTACTGATGCTACAAAATCGCTTGTACAATGCTGAGATATTGCAGCGATTTTGTAGCACCAATATCACTGTCTCACTACAAAATCTCACTACAAAATCATCGCTACAAAACGCATGTACAGTATGTGAAGCCCATGGTTTTCAATGGGTTCTTTCATATGAGAAATGTTTTGTAGCCTGAAAGAACCTTTAGAAGCCATGGGCTTCACATACATGCATTTTGTAGCGCTGTTGCATCGCTACAAAATCTTGAGATTTTGTAGCCCATGTGAAAGAGGCCTCAGGTTCCTTTTACATGGCATAGTTGTTGTCCTAGTGATTATTGTTCTTGTGCTTTCACACAAGGCCAATGCTCACTCAGTGAATGGAGATGAAGCTGGCAGAGATTACTTCTGGCAGCTCGCCTCCACTCAGAGTAAGGCCTCGTTCAGTTAAGCATGCATTTGTGCTCACGTATGTGCACACAAATCCGCGCATCCATGGACGTGCCAAAACACGGGTGAATGCAGGTTCGTGTCCATTTAAAAAATGGTCTGCTGGCCACCCCTGCAGTGATTATTGGAGAAGGGCTTTAGATAAAAGCCCTTCCCTGAAAATCATACCTGGCTTGTGTAAAAAATAAAAAAATATATACTCACCTCTCCACCGCTTTCAATGAATGGCTGAGCGCTGCCTGTGATTGGTTGAGCGCTCAGCCAATGACATACAGCCCTTTCAGCAGGTGGGGATTTTAAATCCCCACCTGCTTTAAGAACTTCACTACACTGCTGGGGACCAAGCAAAGAAGATGTGCCTGAGCCCTGACAGCGGTGGAGAGGTGAGTACATATAAGTATATATATATATATATATATATATATATATATATTTTTTTTTTTTGCACATGCTAGGGATGATTTTCAGGTGATGGCTTATATTTAAAGCCCTTCTTTGAAAATCACTGCAGGGGTTGCATTTAATTAGTTCCAGATGTGTTTGTTTTCCCGCAAAACAGCACAGCATAATGCGCAATTACGCGGGTATCTGGTGCACATTTGCATACCTCCCATAGACTCCTATGGCGCACAAATGTGCATTAAAATAGTGTGCGTTGTGTTTTTGTTTGGACGCCGAATAACATAAATGAGAATTGAAATCACATTTTGTGGGTTCAAATTAGTCTGTGGGGAAACTGCCCTTTAAAGGGTTATTCCAGTTATGCAAAGTTGTTGTCAAATGCATGCTAATCAAATACCATATTAATAGAGTTTCCTATGTGGTTCTGCTTTGGATTTTGTCTCTGTAGCTCTAGCACTTCAGAAGTGTCCATTCACAGGTTGCCCTGGATACTATCTGCAGCTATTCCAGCACTACAAGTCGAACTTTTTTCAGTAAGGACAACCAGGGATGGGTTTTTTTGTATTCAACTCTCAGTACTGGATTGATGATCAATGGCAGGACAACGCTTAGTGGGACATGCACAGGAAGGAGGTACAGAGCAGGAAATTTCTAATAAATGTAGTTTCACGATGGAAAATAGTGATATGGGGAAAGATCAGAAATGGAAACAGGATAAGAAGGTAATGGCTACCTTATTTATATCCATAAACCTCTGTGCATAAACATGATGCAAACAACTTTCATCTTTGGAATTTTTAAAAAATTGCGTCACAATAGAAATACCCCTTTAATTTATGTTAGGCTTAAGAGAGTTAGTACAAACTGCATGGGGGTCTGTTTATATGATTAAAAAAGCAATTGTAAATATTCTAAAATATGTCTATAGTTCAGTATACTAATGTAAGCAAATTACAATCGCAATAAATTATACAAGGTTATGTACATGCCCATTTTGAGAGAATCTTTTAATAAAGGTTATTGTGTCATCTGAAAGGCCTAGCCTGATATGTATTATATTTTCTGAATCAGACAAGCCAGCTGAACAAAACACATCTGCACATGTTGTGCTTTGAACTTGGTAACGCCCCAAAATGGCATATCTGTGTGCGAGGGCATAATGTATGTGTCACGCTTGATATCAAACAATAGATAAAATCATAAATAAAAATATGCTGGGCCTATATTCATGATCGGAGGGCCTCCTGTTGAGATATAGCCAAAATGGGGATTTATGATTTTTGATTCCATACGAATCCGACACGCCTCTCTTCAAATGACCTCAGAGGGGCAGGGAGAAGCTGTGTTATAGGGAACCCTTTATAATTCAGGGCTACACAAACCCCAGTTGTCAGCCCATTGGAGTGCACTATGAATGCGGATTGCCCTGTAATTCCATGTGACTCCACACAAAGAATGGTAACTTTCTTTTAATTTCTCCTATTTATTTCAAAATACTGTCTGTTGTGTATTAATATGGTATTTCCTTATACTCCCATGTAACAACTTATTTTTTGTATGTCTTTTTTACATTTCTATTTTGCACTGTTAGACCTTTTCTAGAATGAATCATCAATTTATCAGTTAACCCTTGTCCATTTTAAAACGACTCATAAACTCCAAAAATTGTGTTCCTAATTTATGTCTGGGTTCCATTTTACCTGTAGCAAACTGGTGGTGACGTTGTGTGTTTATATGGGCATTGTAGAGCTCTGGAGTGCGCAAGAACAGATTAGGTCGTGATTTGAGCTTTCACTTTGCATGCCTGCATAAGCCTGGGAAAGCTGGGTGCAAATCAGCCTGTATTCTACTGACTCCAAGCTTGCAATACTGCTAGAGTGGTCGATCGAGGCTTGCCCATGGCAGTTAGTAGCAGCAAGGTGCTTGGAATAGTTGATCCATGGGTAATTGGGGACATGAGGTATCGTCCCCTCTCCTCTCTCCTACTGGTACATGACACAAGTCTTTGTACATGAACATTTTTTCACATGTACTGATGGTCCACATGAAAGAAACTCAGTATGTGTTACTCTTGTCTATTTCCTAGATGAGAAATAGGACTTGCCAATGCATGTCAATGTGCAAAGCTATCTTATAATGGGCGCAACATTACGTCTAATGTGCACCTAGCTTAAAGAAAAGCACATAATTGCCTAAAGAAGCATTTATTGTAAATTGAGTGTAGGAAGTTGTCTAAGGTGTTCTTACTAATTCAAATTTGTTAGATACGTTTTATTTACAGCAGCATCAAACTGTTGAGTCTCAATTCTCCATTTTAATCATTTACATTATCGCTATACATCTCTGGTAAACATTTGCAAAATAGAACTTATATTGGAGCTTATTGACATAACTAAATTTTCACTTTTCATCATCTCTGCTAACCATCGAATGAATAGCACCCATAAATGTAATTGCTGGGGTAGAGAAAGATACTGGGGCTTACAACAAGTATCCTTGAATTATTAGACTTATATACAAGTTAGGCCTAAAGATCGTATGTCAAATAACGAATCAGGAGAGTAGTTGATTTTATTCTGAAAACACTAAACAGACTATAAATACTGTATATGTTCATAAAGATTTCATATGGTATGAAGTTTTGATAGAAGAAAATTCTAACTGTTCTGCATTATGTATCTTTACTGTCCAATCAAATGATCTGAACGCCACAGGCTCATTTACAGCAGGAGGTGAAGAGATTGTATTTACATATTTCTTAATTGGATGAAAACTAAAAAAATAGTATTTTGTTCTTCTTTCATATGTACACTATGATTTGTGTACAAAGTCTATCTTGTCATTTCGTCCTCTACTTTCTCATCTCCACAACATTATTTTCACACTCCAGCGGGCGTACAGAAATTCTCCAGTGCATCAAAACCTATATGAGCCGTCCTGAATTAATTACCTCCTTCAATCTCAGTTCAGTAATAAGTCTCTGTGGGAATTGATAGAATTAAAAAAAAAGTTCCTGGCAGTTCCTAAGTTGAAACAGTGTTGAGTATTCTGTTAAAGTGCAGCATTTTATTCCATACAGATAACATGCTATCATTTTTTCCCTGCTGCAGAAAGCACAAATAAACCTGTTGTTTTGAAAGAAGTACATTCTGATACATTGATATCTCTGTTGCATTAAGTGTTAGCCAAAATTAAAGCAAGGTTTCTCAACCCAGATTTACTTTAGAGTAAACGGAGTAAAACACTTTGCTTCGGAGACCATGGGAAATTATCTGCAAAGAAGATTACAAAAGCATTTTATATTTTCAAGTCATTGTTATCTGAAGACACTTGAATACTGTACAATATCGTACAACACAAAATACTGTAGCAAATGGTGTTAGAGGGGATCATTCATTTCTTATAGATGTATATCCTGTACAGTTCGGCATCACTGGTGCACCCTAGAGTTTTGAAATGTATGGTATATTGTCTTAGAAGCATAATAACTAGAGATGAGCGAGTATACTCGCTAAAGGCAATTGCTCGAGCGAGCATTGCCTTTAGCGAGTACCTGCCCGCTCGAGACTGAAGGTTCGGGTGCCGGCGCGGGGGAGCGGTGAGTAGCGGCTGTCAGCAGGAGGGAGCGGGGGGGAGAGAGGGAGAGAGAGATCTCCCTTCCGTTCCTCCCCGCTCTCCCCCGCAGCTCCCTGCCCGCCGCCGGCACCCGAACCTTCAGTCTCGAGCGGGCAGGTACTCGCTAAAGGCAATGCTCTCTCTCTCGCGAGTATACTCGCTCATCTCTAAAAATAACTCTTTTTTTCTATTTTAATTTTTACCTCCCCAGGTTAAAAAAAATCATACATTATTTATTTTTCTAGTGACATAACTACCGGTATATGAGGGCTTGTTTTTCATGGGATGAAATGTATGTTTTAATCGTACCATTTAATGTACTGTATAATGTATTGGAAAACATTTCCAATCATCGATCTATTGCTATAACACAACTCAAATCTTAGTTTTTATTCAAGGAGCATTGGAACTTTTTAGATTCATTGATTCACATCCATAAGGACTCAGTCACATGGGCGTTTTAGCGTGCAATTTTTTTTGCGCAAAACACAACACAAAACACGCGATCAAAAATTTGCGTGACCGAAGCAGGAGGCATGCAGAAATAAACGCGCTTGGCCGTGTTTTTCAGCACAAAAAGTGTGATACCCGCTATTCCCTGTTGCGGCTGTGACAGCTGCAGCAGGGGATTCCTTGGATGTGAAACCCCTGAATGTGACAGCATCTAGGGGTTTCACCTTTGGTCAATAGAGCCGGCGGCAGCAGCGGCAGCCCCATTGACCTACAGAGAATATCGCGATCCTCTGCTACAGCTGTGACAGCTGTGGCAGAGGATTTCTTCATCTCTACAATGAATGGGTGAGTGCTAGAGATGAGCGAGCATACTCGAACGAGCATCAAGCGGTACTCGTCTCAATTAAAAGAGCACTGACCATTGAATCCAATGGAGCCGGCAATACAGCCGGCTCCATTGAAAGCAATGGGCTGCCGGGGAGCGCGGGATGAATTTTCGGGAAGGGCTTAAAAATATAAACCCTTACCTGAAAATCACCCTAAAATGTGTAAAAAAAAAAAAAAAAAAAATTATCTCAGCATTAAGATCGTTCTCCTCTGCCATAGCTGTAACAGCTGTGGCAGAGAAGAACGATGTAGAACGATGTTAGCCCATTGAATTCAATGGAGCCGGCAATACAGCCGGCTCCATTGAAAGCAATGGGCTGCCGGCGAGCGCGGGATGAATTTTCAGGAAGGGCTTAAAAATAGAAGCCCTTACCTGAAAATCACCCTAAAATGTGTAAAAAAAAAAAAATGTATACTCACCTTTCCGCTGCAGCCGGAGTTCAGCCGCGTCTGGCCGGCAGTTCTTCTGAACTGCACTGAGTAGTATTCAGCAGCCGGGGATTTAAAATCCCCGCCTGCTGAATGAGCTGCCTCTGATTGGTCACAGCCTCACCAATCAGAGGCAGCTCTCACTCACACCCATTCATGAATTCATGAATGGGTGAGTGAGTGCTGCCTCTGATTGACTCAGTGCAGGGACCAATCAGAGGCAGCACTCAACCATTCATGAATTCATGAATGGGTGTGAGTGAGAGCTGCCTCTGATTGGTGAGGCTGTGACCAATCAGAGGCAGCTCATTCAGCGGGCGGGGATTTTAAATCCTCGGCTGGTGATAGATCAGCAGTTCAGCACCACAGTGCAGGGGACAGCAGGAGAAGACACGGCTGTGCCCCGGCAGCTGAAGGGAGGTGATTATCTATTTTTTTTGTTTTTTAAATCACTTTTAATTCATTTCCAGGGAATGGCTTATATGTAAAGCACTTCCCTGAAAAAGAATTCAGGTGTGCCAGCAGACCATTGTCTTCAATTGAGTCGCCGGCAGCAGTAGTGGCTCCATTGAAGAGAATGCCTGCATTTTTATTCTTTTTTACACTAAAATCTTTCTTTTTCAGGTAAGGGCTTATATTTTTAAGCCCTTCCCGAAAATTCATCTCGCGCTCGCCGGCAGCCCATTGCTTTCAATGGAGCCGGCTGTATTGCCGGCTCCATTGAATTCAATGGGCTAACATCGTTCTTCTCTGCCACGGCTGTTACAGCTGTGGCAGAGGAGAATGATCTTAATGCTGACATAATTTTTTTTTTATTTTTACACATTTTAGGATGATTTTCAGGTAAGGGCTTATATTTTTAAGCCCTTCCTGAAAATTCATCCCACGCTCGCCGGCAGCCCATTGCTTTCAATGGAGCCAGCTGTATTGCCGGCTCCATTGAATTCAATGGGCTAACATCGTTCTTCTCTGCCACAGCTGTTACAGCTGTAGCAGAGGAGAACGATCTTTATGCTGACAGTGCGGGGTGGGGGGGAGTTCTCACTCTTGCCACTATTGTGGCTTAATAGTGAGACCTCGGAGGCCGAAATGCAGCCCTGCATGTTGCTCCTCGCCTGCCCTATCCATTTCTGTGTTTTTTACATGACTTTGGTGATTTCACAAATGAAAACCTTAGCGGAGCACCAGTCATATACAAAGATGCTCGAGTCGCCCATTGACTTCAATGGGGTTCGTTACTCGAAACGAACTCTCGAGCATCACTGAAAGTTCGACTCGAGTAACGAGCACTTGAGCATTTTGGTGCTCGCTCATCTCTAGTGAGTTCAGAAAACAATCACTGGCAGTTCTCAGCTGTCATTCAATAGCTGAGAGCTGCCTCTGATTGGTCACAGTGCTTAGCCAATCAGAGGCAGCCCTTTCAGCAGGCGGGGATTTTAAATCCCCGCCTGCTGAAAGTACTTAAGAGCAGTGCAGGAGAAGACCCGGCTGGACGCACCTGAGCCTCCGCAGCTGTGGAGAGGTGAGTATATATATTTTTTTATTTTTTACACATTTTAGGGATAATTTTCATATATAAGCCCTTCCCTGAAAATCAATGCACGGCTTGCCGACTGCCTATTGCTTTCAATGGAGCCAGCTGTAGTGGCGGCTCCATTGAATTCAATGGGAAAACATTGCGCTCCTCTGCCACAGCTGTGAAGAGGATCGCGATGTTCGCTGTATGCTCTCAATGGGGTCGGCGCTGCTGCCGTCGGTCCCATTGAGCACAAGAAGAAACCCCTGGATGTCACAGCATCCAGGAGTTTCACATTCAAAAAATACAGATGCTGCAGTTACCTGCGTATTAGAAAACGGTGTCCTATAATTTTTGCCACATACGTCCATGCACAGGTAAAATGCGCACATGTGACTGCTTCCATTGAAAAGCATTGGTTCTACATAGATGCAGACCGCAAACGCAACTAACAGACGCACGGTAAAACGCCCATTTGACAGCTACTAATGGAAATTTTAATTTCCCAGAGTTGCCCTGAGAATAGTGTAATGAGCCCAGCTTAAGCACCCAAAATCAATCAAGAACATTTATAAAGGGATTTTTTCATGTTGAACATACTGTGTTTTCTATGGACAGCATGTTATAGAGCATAAGAACTGAATATATTGATAAATAACTTGGACTAGTATGCTCTTCATTTCTAGTCGGAAGCAATAATAATATTCTTCATATAGCACCAACATTGTCCACAGTACTTTCCCATTCAAAGGGAACTGTACATGTCCAGAAAAAAAAAATCAGACATTAGCATTAGAGATGAGCGAACACCAAAATGTTCGGGTGTTCGTTATTCGGAACGAACTTCCCGTGATGCTCGAGGGTTCGTTTCGAACAACGAACCCCATTGAAGTCAATGGGCGACCAGAACATTTTTGTATTTCGCCGATGCTCGCTAAGGTTTTCATGTGTGAAAATCTGGGCAATTCAGGAAAGTGATGGGAATGACACAGTGACGGATAGGGCAGGCGAGGGGCTACATGGTGGGCTGCATCTCAAGTTCACAGGTCCCACTATTAAGCCACAATAGCGGCAAGAGTGCCCCCCCCCCCACTGTCAGCATAAAGATCGTTCTCCTCTGCCACAGCTGTAACAGCTGTAGCAGAGAAGAACGATGTTTGCCCATTGAATTCAATGGAGCCAGCAAAACAACAGGTTCCACTGAATGCAATGGGCTGCCCGCGATCGCAGGATGAATGGTCGGAAAGGGGTTAAATATATAACCCCTTTCCTGCAATTCATCCAGAAATGTGTTACACTAAAAATATATACCGGCGTATAAGGCGACCGGGCGTATAAGACGCCCCCCCAACTGTCACCTTATACGCCGGTAATACAGTGGAGCAAAGAATAAAAAGCATTACTCACTTTTTCAGATGATCTGTGGCGCTCCTGCAGGCTGTCGCTCCCTCCTAATCCACGGCAGAGTATTCCTTTCTGCACGAAAGGCTTGAAATCCCCGCCTCCAGAAACACAGCCAATCACAGCCAATGACAATGATGTCATTGAATGGCTGTGATTGGCTTGAAATCCCCGCCTCCAGAAACACAGCCAATCACAGCCATTCAATGACATCATTGTCATTGGCTGTGATTGGCTGAAGGCACATGTGTTTCTGGAGGCAGGGATTTAAAGCCTTTCGTGGAGAAAGGAATAGTCTGCCGGGAACCAGGAAGGAGCAACAGCCTGCAGGAGCGCCGCAGATCATCTGAAAAAGTGAGTAATGATTTTTATTCTTTGCTCCACTGTATTACCGGCGTATAAGGTGACAGTTGGGGGGTCGTCTTCTACGCCCGGTCGCCTTATACGCCGGTATATATTTTTAGTGTAACACATTTCTGGATGAATTGCAGGAAAGGGGTTATATATTTAACTCCTTTCCGACCATTCATCCTGCGATCGCCGGCAGCCCATTGCATTCAGTGGAACATGCTGTATTGCTGGCTCCATTGAATTCAATGGGCAAACATCGTTCTTCTCTGCTACAGCTGTTACAGCTGTGCCAGAGAAGAAGGATTTCTCTTCTATATGTTCTCAATGGGGTCAGCGCTGCTGCCGCCGGCCCCATTGAGCGCATATAGAGAAGATTTATGGCCCTAAGAAGGACCGTTGGGGTTCTTGACACCTAAAATACTCCTAACACTCTCCCTATAGCAGCTCCAACACGATAGCGCTTTCCCTAAACTCATGTCAGAATGCATCCATAGCGAGCCGCGGGAGGGGCAGATTTCAATACTCGGGTGACACCTTATCTCCCCAGCCACTCACAGCAGGGGGGTGGTATAGGGCTTAAACGTTGCAGGGGGAAGTTGTAATGCCTTCCCTGTCTTTATATTGGCCAAAAAAAAGCGCTAACGTCTCAGGGAAGAAAGTTAAATTAACCAGAACACCGCATGGTGTTCGTTACGAATAACGAACATCCCGAACACCCTAATATTCGCACGAATATCAAGCTCGGACGAACGCGTTCGCTCATCTCTAATTAGCATCTTTTTGCTGCAGCTCTTTTTTTTTATCATTTTTATTTTTCCATGCTCACTTTCAAAAAATCATATTTGCAGGTTGAGTTGTATTTTCAATGGTACCCTATAATGTATAGGAAAACTTTAATAAAAAGAAACTAAACAGTACAGGACCAATTGTACAGGCAAAGGTAACACCCATAGTGGCTGCTATGGGGCCCACATCTCAGGGGGCTCAGGCTGACAGGCCCTCATGAGAATGTGGTTACTAAGTAGGGGAAGGGCATAAAAACCTACAAAAACATATTATTTTGCTCACCTTCCGCTATGCCCTATTGCTCCAGTCCTTCCTAACTTACAGATACTACAGTCACATACAGAGACCCTGGGGCCAGAGATTGGCAGATTTGGTCACACGTCTCAGCACATGATGACCTCATTCATAAGTGGGGAGGAGGATTAAGCATGAAGTGGCAAGAAAGTGTTTCCTTACCAGAACTTTTACATAACATTCCACATAACTACTCCCCCGTGTACAGGTATCATGTTCATGTAGAGATCCATCTGAATGAGAATACACTTACATGACATGTACAATCATATGATTGAAGCAAAGGACTTTTGGACTCACTCAAGTACCAGAGCCCAGGTATGACTGCAAACTCTGCACCCCCTATAATGTCACTGATGAATGCAATAGCAGTAATGTAAGTTAAAATAATTCAAATAGTCAATGTTTACATATATCTTTTCCAATGTTCCCTCTATGTTTTGGCAGATGTACTGAAACCAGTCCCCCGAATAATTCTGGGCTACGTTTACACAGTGGAATAGAGAACATAAACCACCACAGGAAATATGTGGTATACCAGATGGAGAGAGGAATTTTCCCAATATGACTCATAATGTGAGACCATACCTACCTATAGCGGATGCAACGGCCTGATAAGAACCCACTCAACCCACGTACCTCGACAGCTCACTGTCCCTATCATTGACAGAAGTAAATAACTAAGTATGAATACAACTTCCACCAATACTCACAGTACCTTAGCTTCATATAAACAGGGAAAGACGGGAAACCAATAACCAGCTCTGACTCCACCTAGCATCAGATAATGACTGAAGAGTAAATGGGTCTTGTGAGCAGACATCCAACAGCGACTGACGAACACCAATACACTTGCCTAGAATACCAACATGCATAAGCAGATGGACTAGCTAAAGTACTTACGAGGTATTGATTTGTATTTTGGCCAAGAAACTAAAGGCGCATTAAGACACAACGATTATAGCTCTAAAGATGCCACTCAAGCGACTTTTGAGCGATAATTGTTGTATCATTTACAGTGCAAGATAATTGCTCAAGATGAGCGATCACCTTTCGCTGGCAGCAGAGGATGCAGAAGACAAGCGGGGTGTCCCCGCTTGTCTTCTGCATCCAGCTATTCCCCGCTCTGAGCACCCAGATATTATACAGCCAAGCACTTGGAGCGGAGGATGCAGAAGACGAACGAATTTTGAGTGACAATTGTTGTGTCTAAATGGGCCTTTACGCTCATGACAAGTGTCCTCATTGTCTCGTGACACACTACTTCAAGAAGACAACTCAAACCCCAGGATTCTTGCCTACAAGCAGGGCAATTATCCCAATAGGGACTGCCCTACATTGGAATCTAGGGGACCGGCTCGCCATATATGTAAACGGCATACAAGCAGAATAGGACACTGTTCACACCAACAGATAAAAGAATCTCACCCAGAACATCATGCATGCAACAATGCTAAGCAAAATATGCGAGACTCCAACCTCTAGGGTTCTGAGAGAAATGAGAAGAAAGATAAATGACCAACTCGCTCTAGTAAGAGGTGCTGGCATTTATGTGCAGCAGACCAGTGGTGATTGGCTGACTGAAGCAATACACACCCAGCCAGCTCAATCATCCCACGCCTGTGGAAGTGTGTTCCTGGAGACCCATAGAACTACAGGTCCCAGGAGCACACCTGATGAGTGGAGCAGTTAGGGAACTGGGCAATATTCCATGAAAAGGGAGTGAGCTACAAAAATGGGCAACTGTCCAACACCCAGCAAGAAGCTGGGAGTCAGACAATATGCAGCAATGTCTCTCCATGCCCAATATTAGAATGTCAGGAGAGATAAAATGAGCAATGCCTTACACAAAATAAAACATGCTTGTTTTGCCATTTTTGCTTACATCTATTGTTTTGCCATTTACTGGTTGTGATAAAACCATGGCAAAAGTACCATTTTGTACCCTTTTAATAACTCTTCAACTCTCCATTGGACGACTAATTGGAATAGTAATAATAATAATAATAATTGGGGGCAAGTAGTGTTAGGGTGCATGAGGTTACAAAATTAGTAAAGGGGTTTTAGAGTGAGGTGTTAAAGTGATTCTGTCACAAGTTTCATGCTGCCCAAACCATGGACAGCATGAACCTGGGACAACTATGCTTAGGCTGGTTCTACATGACCGGATTTCTATTGCAGAATCTGTGATCGTCACCCGCACAGATGATCCGCAGTATTCTGCACACATAAAAAGAATAGAACATTTGCATAACCGATCAGATGAGCAGATAGCAATAGCGATATCCGCAAGTGGAAATAAAATCGCAGTATGTTCTATCTTTGTGAGGATTCTGCACGGACGGCTTCTATTGAATCAATGGAAGCCATCCAACCTGCAGCCCATCCGTAATTGACATTGCGGATAGGCCGCGGGTACCTGCATCATTGCGACTGCGTGTGAAAAAGAAGTTTAAAAAAAATATCTGTACTGCACATGACCAACGGCGTATGTTTTATTTTGAAACACTGCAGCACTTTAGAATAAACACACTTTGAAATTTGACTTTGAATGAAGCTCTGATTCACGGAGACAGACAGATTAAAGGAGACAGGCTGACACGGTCTCTTCTCACCTGCATCATGGAAACGTAATAAAATATACATGGGGGTAATTAACATAGCTGTCCCGAGTTCATGCTACTCATGGTTCAGACAGCATCAACCTTGTGACAAAAATCCCCTTAAAGGGCTATTCCTATCTTAACATTTCAAGATTAAAATTGTAATATCTGAATCTGTATGCCATCCACTCTAGCCAGGGATTATGAAAATAGCCAAGGCAGTTGTCCTTTGCTGTTTACATAACTCTTATAGGTGTGATTGGGAGTCGTAGAAACAGCATAAGGCCTTAGTCACACGGGCGTTTTTTCACGTGATTTGCGGATCGCATGACGGATGCGCATCCGCAAATCGCGTGACCGGTGCGCGCAAGTCGCCCGCAAATCGCCCGAAAATCTGCTCCTAGCCGCGTTTCATTAGAAATGGGCCGGAGCTGTCCAGCGCATTGCATTCAATGGAGACGGCAATAGAGTCGGCTCCATTTAAAGCAATGCGCTGCGGGCGAGCCCGGGATGAATTGTCGGGAAGGGCTTAAAGGGGTTGTCCCGCGCCGAAACGGGTTTTTTTTTTTTTCAACCCCCCCCCCCGTTCGGCGCGAGACAACCCCGATGCAGGGAGGTAAAGAAAGCTCACCGGAGCGCTTACCTGAATCCCCGCGCTCCGGTGACTTCTCTACTCACCGCTGAAGATGGCCTCTTCCTCCGTGGACCGCAGCTCTTCTGTGCGGTCCACTGCCGATTCCAGCCTCCTGATTGGCTGGAATCGGCACGTGACGGGGCGGAGCTACACGGAGCCCCATAGAAGACTGCAGAAGACCCGGACTGCGCAAGCGCGGCTAATTTGGCCATCGGAGGGCGAAAATTAGTCGGCACCATGGAGACGAGGACGCCAGCAACGGAACAGGTAAGTATAAAACTTTTTATAACTTCTGCATGGCTCATAATTAATGCACAATGTACATTACAAAGTGCATTATTATGGCCATGCAGAAGTGTACAGACCCACTTGCTGCCTCGGGACAACCCCTTTAAATATATAAGCCCTTCCCTGCAATTTATCCTAAAATGTGTAAAAATAAAAAATATATATATACTCACCTTCTCCCGGCAGCCGGAGCTCCGCGCGGCGTCCTGCAGTGGGTGTGAAGGGGGTGTGAGTCAGACCTGCCCCCTGATTGGCTCAGCGCTGAGCCAATCAGAGGCATGTCTCACTGACACCCCTTCATGAATTCATGAATGGATGTGAGTCAGACCTGCCCCTGATTGGCTCAGCGCTGAGAGGCAGCAGTCACTCACCCATTCATGAATTCATGAATGGGTGTGTGAGTGAAACCTGCCTCTGATTGGTCAGGGCTGTGACCAATCAGAGGCAGATCATTCAGCAGGCGGGGATTTTAAAGCCCCGCCGGCTGAATAGTGCCGAGAAGCAGTTCAGGAGAACTGACAGCGGCCGCGGCTGGACTCCGGCTGCAGCGGAAAGGTGAGTATACAATTTTTTTTTATTTTAACACATTTTAGGATGAATTGCAGGGAAGGGCTTATATATTTAAGCCCTTCCCGACAATTCATCCAGCGTTCGCCGGCAGCCCATTGCTTTCAATGGAGCGGCTGTATTGCCGGCTCCATTGAATTCAATGGGCAAACATCGTTCTTCTCTGTCACAGCTGTTACAGCTGTGGCAGAGAAGAATGATTTGTCTTCTATATGTTCTCAATGGGGTCGGCGCTGCTGCCGCGGGCCCCATTGAGCGCATATAGAGAAGAGAACAGGAATCGCAGATCGCAGATAGGTGCGATCTGCGATTTCTGTTCTATAATTTATCGGACGAGCGCATAAAAAGCGCTCATGTGTCCGATACCATTGCAAAGCAATGGTTCTATAAAATCGCCGGACGCATGCGCATGCGCAAATCGCGGCTAAAAACGCCCGTCTGACTAAGGCCTTAAGACAGCAAGGTTGGCTGTTTCCATAGTTCTGATTACCCCTGGCTGCTGCATACATGCAACATTGGGTTTTAGAGGCTGTTCTGGTGATAGAAATGGATCTCAGAGGTGGGACCTGCATCTATTAGAATTTTATGTAATATCCTGTGGATATGCCTTAAAAGTCTCAGATGGGAATGGCTTTTTAATACAAGGGGTTACCAACTGGAGACACACATGGAGCTACTAAAGTGGGACATATAGGGTTATTTACTATTAATGCAAGACACATGGGGTTACTAAATTAGGAAACTGTTTGCTGGTAAAGTCCGCACAAAGTCCAAAACTCTGACTCTTTTCAGACCGCTCTTCAGGTGCACCCCCATAGAAGTTTTTATACTACTATATGCTGTTGTAGAAAACTGCTTTCCTCTAGATGTAGAAGATGCACCCTTTCTACAGTCATAGTCCTGGGTATAAATAGATTATGGGAGAGACCTCTGTATTGTCCCCCAATATTGTTATACATTGTTATTAGATCGCCCCCCAGCCATCTTTTTTCCCAAACTAAATAACCTCAAATTTGATAGCCTCTCTGGGTGTTGTAGACTGCTGATTCCATTTATTATTTTAATTGCCCGCCTTTGAACCCACTCAAACTCAGCTGTGTCTGTCTTAAGTACAGGCACCCAAAACCGAGCACAATATTCCATGTGTGTTCTGACCAGTGACTTGTAAAGAGGAACAACAATGTTCTCATCAAGTGCCCCATGACTTCTTTTGATAAATGCAATGATCCTATTTGCATTGGCAGCAGCTGCCTGACACTGGTTGTTCCACTTAAGCTTACACTTAACCTAAAATCCCCAAGTTCTTTTCCATGTCAATCTTGTCCAGTGGTTTCTCATTTAGTGTGTAATGATGACATGTATTTATTTCGCCCATGTGCATAACCTTACATTTATCAGTGATAAACCTTATTTGCTATTTTTCTGCGCAAATCCCAACTTATCCAAATCCATTTGCAACTGCATTATGTCCTTTCTTGTGTTAATTATTTTACATAGTTTTGTATCATCTGCAAATATTGCTATTTTACTGTACAATGATTATACCAGATCATTAATAATTATATTAAAAAAAATAGGGCCCAATACTGACTCCTGTGCTACCTCACTGGTAATGGTGACCCAATCAGAGTATGTACCATTAACCCATTAGTGACTACCCCATAGTGCTTTTACGTCCTGGCTTGCTGGGCCTTAATCCCCAGGGATATAAAAACATGCTCCTGCGGGCATTAAAAGCCTGCAAGCTGTGGATGTGACAGCACCGTGCTGCCGGCTCCCGACGGTAGCCAACAACCTGGAGCTGTTATCCAGGCCCACAGGCCCCCTCCCTCTGGTCACATGATCACCGGCATTTACCAAATGCCGGCAATCATATGAAACGCAATGAAAAGTAAATAAAAGTTAAAGATTCAGCTGCCCTGATGGATTAGATCCGTCAGGGCAGCTGAAAGTACTCACCTCCATCCTCTGCGATGTCCCATGGCATTCTGGCCTCCCGGTCCAGGCGGCGGCTTCTGCATATACGCGCCAGACACCATACGTTGGGCACATGCACAGAAGGGCTCGTTGCCCGGGAAATTTAAAATCTCTCTGGCTCCCAGCTAACATGTGTAGCCCAGAGCAGAGAGATATCACCAGAAGCTGCTGTATGCGGTTCCCGGTCACATGATCGCTGCTATACAATAGATAACAGCGATCATGTAAAGTTAAAAAAAGGCTAAAAAAAGTAAAAAAAATAGAAAAAAAGGTTTAAGTTTCATCTCCGTGAGGAGAGATGAAATTACGTACCTAAGGCCCCCAGATGTATCCTCAGACCTCACCACGGCTTCTGCGCACGCGCCTGCTGCCAAAATGGCAGACATGTGTGCAGAAGCTGCAGATTGCCAGGGTAATTTAAATCTCCCTACTCCTGGCTACCAAACGTAGCCAAGAGCCTGGAGATTTCACAGGGGGAGAGAGGGGTCTGGTACGCAGTCCCTGGTCACGTGATTGCCGTTTTCCAATAGAAAAAGGCGATCAAGTAAAAGCTAAAAAAAGTTAAAGTTTTACCTCCCATAACGGATCTGATCCATTATTTACCTAAGGCTTCCAGTGATGGTCCCTGGCAGGATCCTTATCCGTGGACTTTTCCCCAACTTTGGCACATGCACCCATCTGCAAAATGGGAGACGCAAGCACAGAAGCTGGGGAGGGCCCGGGAAATTTAGTCTCCTTGCTCCTGAGTACTACAGATTGCCAAGAGCCTGGAATACTGACCGAGGGCCATGGTGAGTGGTGAGTGGTCCCAAGTCACGTGATCGCCATTATCCAATGGATAATGGCGATTACGTAAAAGTTAAAGCAGAATTGAAGTTTAAGGCCCTATTCACACAGGCTACAAAACTGCGCGATTTTGTACCGCTACAAAAATGCATGTATGTGAAGCCCATGGTTTCCAATAGGTTCTTTCACATGAGAGATGTTTTGTAGCCTAAAGAACCCATTGGAAACCATGGGCTTCACATACATGTGTTTTTGTAGCACTACAAAGTCATGCGATGTTGTGAATAAGGCCTTATGCTCCTTTCAGTTTGAGCCCCGTTGTGCATATGGAAATTATATTAAGGCCACAATGGGTATGTTTCTGAACACGGGACGAATGGGGGTATCCATTTTGGGGTGAAAGTCTTCATTAATGTGTGTACTTTACATTGACACAAAAAAATTAAAACATTAATTTTTTTCCTTCTGCTTTGCTCAGTTTCATTTAAAAACTGTGGGGTAAAAATACACAGTACACCCCTAGAATAATGCGTTAATGGGTCTAGTTTTTAAAATGGGGTCATTTGTTCTCCATTGTTTTGGCCACTCAAGGGCTCTACAAGTGTGCTATGGGGCCTCAGACACTGCTCCTTTCGGTTTGGGCCCTGTTGTGCATAGAGACAGAAGATTAGGGCCACAACGGGTATATTTCTGAACACTTGGAAAAACAAGGGTATCCATTTTGGGGTGTAAGTTTTCATTACTATGTGTGCTATACAAAAAAAAAACTCTCTAAAATGACATAATTGCCAAAAAATGAAAATTGTAATTTTTTTTCCTTCTGCTTTGCTTGGTTTTGAGAAACTAAGTTTTAAAAACTGTGGGCTCAAAATATGCTATACACCGCTAGATGAATTTGATAAGGGTTCTAGTTTTCAAAATGGGGTCCTAATACACCTTCAAGCAAAATTTCTGTTCTGTAAGCATCCAGCTGATCCTTTCGGCTTGGGCCCCGTTGTGCATAGAGACTCAAGATTAGGACCACAGTGGGTATTTTTATAAACACACGACAAACAGGGGTATTCATTTTGAGTGCAAATCCTCATTATCATGTGCACTACAGAAAAAAATCCTGTATTTTAAATGACATATTTGCAAAAATATGACATCTTATTTTTTCTCCCCTAAATTGCATAATTTCCTGAAAAGAAACTGTGGTGTCAAAATACTCCTGACCCCCCAAAAGTGTATTTTTTTAAATGGGGTCATTTGTGGAGGTATCAATTATTCTGACACCCATAAACCTTTGCAATCTTGGCTTGGTGTAAGAAAACAAAATGTTCCTCAAAATGTTAATAATTAGAGATGAGCGAGCACCAAAATGCTCGGGTGCTCGTTACTCGGGACGAAATTTTCGCGATGCTCGAGGGTTCGTTTCGAACCCCATTGAAGTCAATGGGCGACCCGAGCATTTTCGTATATATCGCCGATGCTCGCTAAGGTTTCCATTTGTGAAAATCTGGGCAATTCAAGAAAGTGATGGGAACGACACAGCAACGGATAGGGCAGGCGAGGGGCTACATGTTGGGCTGCATCTCAAGTTCCCAGGTCCCACTATTAAGCCACAATAGCGGCAAGAGTGCCCCCCCCTCCCAACAATTTTTACTTCTGAAAAGCCCTCATTAGCAATGCATACCTTAGCTAAGCACCACACTACCTCCAACAAAGCACAATCACTGCCTGCATGACACTCCGCTGCCACTTCTCCTGGGTTACATGCTGCCCAACCCCCCCCCCCGCACGACCCAGTGTCCACAGCGCACACCAAAGTGTCCCTGCGCAGCCTTCAGCTGCCCTCATGCCACACCACCCTCATGTCTATTTATAAGTGTGTCTGCCATGAGGAGGAACCGCAGGCACACACTGCAGAGGGTTGGCACGGCTAGGCAGCGACCCTCTTTAAAAGGGGCGGGGCGATAGTCCACAATGCTGTACAGAAGCAATGAGAAATATAATCCTGTGCCACCGCCATCAGGAGCTGCACACGTGGGCATAGCAATGGGGAACCTATGTGCCACACACTATTCATTCTGTCAACGTGTCTGCATGCCCCAGTCAGACCGCGTTTTTTTATAAATAGTCACAGGCAGGTACAACTCCGCAATGGGAATTCCGTGTGCACCCACAGCATGGGTGGCTCCCTGGAACCCACCGGCTGTACATAAATGTATCCCATTGCAGTGCCCTGGACAGCAGAGCTAACGTCAGATTAAATGCAGGTGGGCTTCGGCCCACACTGCATGCCCCAACCTGACCGGGGTTTTTAATTCATAGACACAGGCAGGTACAACTCCCTGTGGACCCACAGCATGGGTGACTCCCTGGAACCCAACGGCGGTACATAAATATATCCCATTGCATTGCCCATTACAGCTGAGGTAATGTCATGTTTAATGCAGGTGGGCTTCGGCCCACACTGCATGCCCCAGTCAGACTGGGATTCTTTAGAAGTGGACACATGCAGTTACAACTCCGTGTGGACCGACAGCATGGGTGGGTGCTAGGAAGCCACCGGCGGTACATAAATATATCCCATTGCATTGCCCATCACAGCTGAGGTAATGTCATGTTTAATGCAGGTGGGCTTCGGCCCACACTGCATGCCCCAGTCAGACTGGGGTTCTTTAGAAGTGGACACATGCAGTTACAACTCCGTGTGGACCGACAGCATGGGTGGGTGCCAGGAAGCCACCGGCGGTACATAAATATATCCCACTGCATTGCCCATCACAGCTGAGGTAATGTCATGTTTAATGCAGGTGGGCTTCGGCCCACACTGCATGCCCCAGTCAGACTGGGGTTCTTTAGAAGTGGACACATGCAGTTACAACTACGTGTGGACCGACAGCATGGGTGGCTCCCTGGAACCCACCGGCGGTACATAAATATATCCCATTGCAGTGCCCAGCACAGCTGATGTAACGTCAGCTTTAATGCAGGTGGGCAAAAAATTAATTGGATTACACTGTAGGCGAGGGCCCCAAAAAATTGGTGTACCAACAGTACTAATGTACGTCAGAAAAATTGCCCATGCCCAACCAAGAGGGCAGGTGAAACCCATTAATTGCTTTGGTTAATGTGGCGTAATTTGTAACTAGGCCTGGAGGCAGCCCAGTTAAAATAAAAATTGGTTCAGGTGCAAGTTTCAACGCTTTAATGAGCATTGAAGCGTATAAAAATTGTTTACAAAAATTATATGACTGAGCCTTGTGGGCCTAAGAAAAATTGCCCGTTCGGTGTGATTACGTCAGGTTTCAGGAGGAGGAGCAGGAGGAGGAGGATGAATATTACACACAGATTGATGAAGCTAAAAGGTCCACGTTTTTGATGGTGATAGAGAACAATGCTTCCATCCACGGGTGCAGCCTACGTATTGTTTAGGTATCGCTGCTGTCCGCTGGTGGAGAAGAGAAGTCTGGGGAAATCCAGGCTTTGTTCATCTTGATGAGTGTAAGCCTGTCGGCACTGTCGGTTGACAGGCGGGTACGCTTATCTGTGATGATTCCCCCAGCCGCACTAAACACCCTCTCTGACAAGACGCTCGCTGCAGGACAAGCAAGCACCTCCAGGGCATACAGCGCGAGTTCAGGCCACATGTCCAGCTTCGACACCCAGTAGTTGTAGGGGGCAGAGGCGTCACGGAGGACGGTCGTGTGATCGGCTACGTACTCCCTCACCATCCTTTTACAATGCTCCCGCCGACTTAGCCTTGACTGGGGAGAGGTGACACAGTCTTGCTGGGGAGCCAGAAAGCTGTCAAAGGCCTTAGAGAGTGTTCCCCTGCCTGTGCTGTACATGCTGCCTGATCTCCGCGCCTCCCCTGCTACCTGGCCCTCGAAACTGCGCCTTCGGCCACTAGCGCTGTCGGATGGGAATTTTACCATCAGTTTGTCTGCCAGAGTCCTGTGGTATAGCATCACTCTCGAACCCCTTTCCTCTTCGGGTATGAGAGATGGTTAAGGTTCTCCTTATACCGTGGGTTGAGCAGTGTGTACACCCAGTAATCCGTAGTGGCCAGAGTGCGTGTAACGCGAGGGTCACGAGAAAGGCATCCTAACATGAAGTCAGCCATGTGTGCCAGGGTACCTGTACGCAACACATGGCTGTCCTCACTAGGAAGATCACTTTCAGGATTCTCCTTCTCCTCCTCTGGCCATACACACTGAAAGGATGACAGGCAAGCAGCATGGGTACCCTCAGCAGTGGGCCAAGCTGTCTCTTCCCCCTCCTCCTCATCCTTCTCCCCCTCCTCCTCCTCCTCCTCAACGCACTGAGATATAGACAGGAGGGTGCTCTGACTATCCAGCGACATACTGTCTTCCCCCGCCTCTGTTTCCAAGTGCAAAGCGTCTGCCTTTATGCTTTGCAGGGAACTTCTCAGGAGGCATAGCAGAGGAATGGTGACACTAATGATTGCAGCATCGCCGCTCACCATCTGGGTAGACTTCTCAAAGTTTCCAAGGACCTGGCAGATGTCTGCCAACCAGGCCCACTCTTCTGTAAAGAATTCAGGAGGCTGACTCCCACTGCGCCGCCCATGTTGGAGTTGGTATTCCACTATAGCTCTACGCTGCTCATAGAGCCTGGCCAACATGTGGAGCGTAGAGTTCCACCGTGTGGGCACGTGGCACAGCATTCGGTGCACTGGCAGATTAAACCGATGTTGCAGGGTGCGCAGGGTGGCAGCGTCCGTATGGGACTTGTGGAAATGTGCGCAGAGCCGGCGCACCTTACCGAGCAGGTCTGACAAGCGTGGATAGCTTTTCAGAAAGCGCTGAACCAACAAATTAAAGACGTGGGCCAGGCATGGCACGTGCGTGAGGCTGCCGAGCTGCCGAGCCGCCACCAGGTTATGGCCGTTGTCACACACGACCATGCCCGGTTGGAGGCTCAGCAGCGCAAGCCAGCGGTCGGTCTGCTCTGTCAGACCCTGCAGCAGTTCGTGGGCCATGTGCCTCTTCTCTCCTAAGCTGAGTAGTTTCAGCACGGCCTGCTGACGCTTGCCCACCGCTGTGCTGCCGTGCCGCGTGACACCGACTGCTGGCGACGTGCTGCTGCTGACACATCTTGATTGCGAGACAGAGGTTGCGTAGGAGGAGGAGGAGGGTGGTTTAGTGGAGGAAGCATACACCGCCGCAGATACCACCACCGAGCTGGGGCCCACAATTCTGGGGGTGGGTAGGACGTGAGTGGTCCCAGGCTCTGACTCTGTCCCAGCCTCCACTAAATTCACCCAATGTGCCGTCAGGGAGATATAGTGGCCCTGCCCGCCTGTGCTTGTCCACGTGTCCGTTGTTAAGTGGACCTTGGCAGTAACCGCGTTGGTGAGGGCGCGTACAATGTTGCGGGAGACGTGTTCGTGCAGGGCTGGGACGGCACATCGGGAAAAGTAGTGGCGACTGGGAACTGAGTAGCGCGGGGCCGCCGCCGCCATCATACCTTTGAAAGCCTCCGTTTCCACAACCCTATACGGCAGCATCTCCAGGCTGATAAATTTGGCTATGTGCACCTTTAACGCTTGAGCGTGCGGGTGCGTGGTGGCGTACTTGCGCTTGCGCTCCAACACTTGCGCTAGCGATGGCTGGATGGTGCGCTGAGAGACATTGGTGGATGGGGCCGAGGTCAGCGGAGTTGAGGGTGTGGGTGCAGGCCGGGAGACGGTAGTGCCTGTGTCCTGAGAGGGGGGTTGGATCTCAGTGGCAGGTTGGGGCACAGGGGGAGAGGCAGCGGTGCAAACCGGAGGTGGTGAACGGCCTTCGTCCCACCTTGTGGGGTGCTTGGCCATCATATGTCTGCGCATGCTGGTGGTGGTGAGGCTGGTGGTGGTGGCTCCCCGGCTGATCTTGGCGCGACAAAGGTTGCACACCACTGTTCGTCGGTCGTCTGCACTCTCAGTGAAAAACTGCCAGACCTTTGAGCACCTCGGCCTCTGCAGGGTGGCATGGCGCGAGGGGGCGCTTTGGGAAACAGTTGGTGGATTATTCGGTCTGGCCCTGCCTCTACCCCTGGCCACCGCACTGCCTCTTCCAACCTGCCCTGCTGCTGCACTTGCCTTCCCCTCTGAAGACCTGTCCTCAGTTGGCGTAGCAAACCAGGTGGGGTCAGTCACCTCATCGTCCTGCTGCTCTTCCTCCGAATCCTCTGTGCGCTCCTCCCTCGGACTTACTCCAATTACTACTACCTGAGTGATAGACAACTGTGTCTCATCATCATCGTCCTCACCCACTGAAAGCTCTTGAGACAGTTGCCGGATGTCCCCAGCCTCATTCCCCGGACCCCGGGAACTTTCCAAAGGTTGGGCATCGGTCACGACAAACTCCTCCAGTGGGAGAGGATTCGGAACCATTGCTGCCCATTCTGGGCAGGGGCCCGAGAACAGTTCCTGGGAGTCTGCCTGCTCCTCAGAATTTGTCATTGTAAAGGAGTGAGGAGGCTGGGAGGAAGGAGGAACAGCAGCCAGAGGATTCAGAGTTGCAGCAGTGGACGGCGCAGAATTCTGGGTGGTCGATAGATTGCTGGATGCACTTTCTGCCATCCACGACAGGACCTGCTCACACTGCTCATTTTCTAATAAAGGTCTACCACGTGGACCCATTAATTGTGAGATGAATGTGGGGACGCCAGAAACGTGCCTCTCTCCTAATCCCGCAGCAGTCGGCTGTGATACACCTGGATCATGAGCTCGGCCTGTGCCCACACCCTGACTTGGGCCTCCGCGTCCTCGCCCACGTCCACGTCCTCTAGGCCTACCCCTACCCCTCAGCATGCTGTATTACCAGTAGTGCAGAAACAGAATGCTGTAATTAAATGTGCCGCTTATTGGCCTGTGGTTGGAGGCTGACTTCACTTACAGAACGCACAGCAGAGGCAGGAAAGAATTTTGCGCAAGCCTGCTGTAACACTTAGCTGACTGCGTATGAATTAGGACAACTACCCCCAGCAGAGACGCAGTACAGTCAGGACGGTCACAGATAGCCCAAATAGATTTTTTTCCCCAAATTTTTTTGGAAAAGCCCACTGCGTATATAGACTGGATATGTCTTTCACTGTCCCTGCCTCACCAGCACTACTGGCCATGGACTATGTAAAATTACTGCAGACTGTTTCACTCTGGACAGGATGACAGCGGTGATGTAAGAGGCAACGCAGAGCCAGGAAAGAATTTTGCGCAAGCCTGCTGTAACACTTAGCTGTCTGCGTATGAATTAGGACAACTACCCCCAGCAGAGACGCAGTACAGTCAGGACGGTCACAGGCAGCCCAAATAGATTTTTTTTCCCAAATTGTTTTGGAAAAGCCCACTGCGTATATAGACTGGATATGTCTTTCACTGTCCCTGCCTCACCACCACTACTGGCCATGGACTATGTAAAATTACTGCAGACTTTCACTCTGGACAGGATGACAGCGGTGATGTAAGAGGCAACGCAGAGGCAGGAAAGAATATTGCGCAAGCCTGCTGTAACACTTAGCTGGCTGCGTATGAATTAGGACAACTACCCCCAGCAGAGACGCAGTACAGTCAGGACGGTCACAGGCAGCCCAAATAGATTTTTTTCCCCAAATTTTTTTGGAAAAGCCCACTGCGTATATAGACTGGATATGTCTTTCACTGTCCCTGCCTCACCAGCACTACTGGCCGTGGACTATGTAAAATTACTGCAGGACGCAATGCTCTGGACGCAATGCTCTGCACGGCCGATATACAAAAAAAAAAAATGTGCAACACTGCAAAAAGCAGCCTCAACAGTACTGCACACGGTCAGATGTGGCCCTAAGAAGGACTGTTGGGGTTCTTGAAGCCTAAAATCACTCCTAACGCTCTCCCTATAGCAGCTCCGGCATCAGCAGCACTTTCCCTGATCTCTGTCAGAATGCATCTGTGGCGAGCCGTGGGAGGGGCCGATTTATATACTCGGGTGACACCTGATCTCGCCAGCCACTCACTGCAGGGGGGTGGTATAGGGTTTGAACGTCGCAGGGGAAAGTTGTAATGCCTTCCCTGTCTTTCTATTGGCCAAAAAAGCGCGCTAACGTCTCAGAGATGAAAGTGAAAGTAACTCGAACATCGCGTGGTGCTCGCCTCTAGTAACGAGCATCTCGAACACGCTAATACTCGAACGAGTATCAAGCTCGGACGAGTACGTTCGCTCATCTCTATAATTAATCAATGTTAAATTTGTACAAAAAAATGAAGTTTTTCCAATGTGTGTCCAGAATAGAATAAACAGATGGAAATATATATCTCATCAAACATTTGTACAGTATGTTTGCACATATTTGAGATACTGCTGTTGAAAATGTGAAAAAATGACAAGTTTCTCAAAATTTTCCAAATGTTGGCACTTTTAATAAATATACACAAATTCTATCAGTCTTTTTTACCACCTAAATGAAGTACAATACGTGGCGAAAAAACAATGGCAGAATCACTTGGATATGCAAAACCTTTAGGGAGTTATTTTATGTTTAAGTGATACATGTCAGATTTCCACAATTTGGCCTGGTCATTAAGGCGCAAACAGGTTTGATCACTAAGGGGTTAATAGCCACCCTTTGTTTTCTATCACTGAGCCAGTTGCTTGCCCACTTACACATATTCTCGCGCAGACCAAGTATTCTCATTTCATATACCACATTTTATGTGGCACAGTATAAAACACTTCCAATGACTCTCTGTGATCCAGTCTAGAACCTACACTACCGTTCAAAAGTTTGGGGTCACATTGAAATGTCCTTATTTTTGAAGGAAAAGCACTGTACTTTTCAATGAAGATAACTTTAAACTAGTCCTAACTTTAAACAAATGCACTCTATACATTGCTAATGTGGTAAATGACTATTCTAGCTGCAAATGCCTGTTTTTTTGTGCAATATCTACAAAGGTGTATAGAGGCCCATTTCCAGCAACTATCACTCCAGTGTTCTAAAGGTACAATGTGTTTGCTCATTGGCTCAGAAGGCTAATTGATGATTACAAAACCCTTGTGCAATCATGTTCACACATCTGAAAACAGTCTAGCTCGTTACAGAAGCTACAAAACTGACCTTCCTGTGAGCAGATTGAGTTTCTGGAGCATCACATTTGTGGGGTCAATTAAACGCTCAAAATGGCCAGAAAAAGAGAACTTTCATCTGAAACTCGACAGTCTATTCTTGTTCTTAGAAATGAAGGCTATTCCATGCGAGAAATTGCTAAGAAATTGAAGATTTCCTAAAACGGTGTGTACTACTCCCTTCAGAGGACAGCACAAACAGGCTCTAACCAGAGTAGAAAAAGAAGTGGGAGGCCGCGTTGCACAACTAATCAAGAAGATAAGCACATTAGAGTCTCTAGTTTGAGAAACAGACGCCTCACAGGTACCCAACTGGCATCTTCATTAAATAGTACCCGCAAAACACCAGTGTCAACATCTACAGTGAAGAGGCGGCTGCGGGATTTTGGGCTTCAGGGCAGAGTGGCAAAGAAAAAGCCATATCTGAGACTGGCCAATAAAAGAAAAAGATTAAGATGGGCAAAAGAACACAGACATTGGACAGAGGAAGACTGGAAAAAAGTGTTGTGGATGGATGAATCCAAGTTTGAGGTGTTTGGATCACAAAGAAGAACGTTTGTGAGACGCAGAACAAATGAAAAGATGCTGGAAGAATGCCTGACGCCATCTGTTAAGCATGGTGGAGGTAATGTGATGGTCTGGGGTTGCTTTGGTGCTGGTAAGGTGGGAGATTTGTACAGGGTAAAAGGGATTCTGAATAAGGAAGGCTATCACTCCATTTTGCAACGCCATGCCATACCCAGTGGATAGCGCTTGATTGGAACCAATTTCATCCTACAACAGGACAATGACCCTAAACACACCTCCAAATTGTGCAAGAACTATTTACAGCAGAAGCAGGCAGCTGGTATTCTATCGGTAATGGAGTGGCCAGCGCAGTCACCAGATCTGAACCCCATTGAGCTGTTGTGGGAGCAACTTGACCGTATGGTACGCCAGAAGTGCCCATCCAACCAATCCAACTTGTGGGAGATGCTTCTAGAAGCGTGGGGTGCAATTTCTCAAGCTTACCTCAACAAATTAACAGCTAGAATGTCAAAGGTGTGCAATGCTGTAATTGCTGCAAAAGGAGGATTCTTTGACGAAAGCAAAGTTTGATGTAAAAACAATGTTATTTCAAATACAAATCATTATTTCTAACCTTGTCAATGTCTTGACTCTATTGTCTATTCATTTCACAACGCATGGTGGTGAATAAGTGTGACTTTTCATGGAAAACACAAAATTGTTTGGGTGACCCCAAACTTTTGAACGGTAGTGTACCTGCAGTCTAGAACTTACCTCCTCATAGAAGATGATCCATGCTAATATGGAGTTATTCAGATATTTTCCTTGAAGTTGTCGAGGCTTGTCATTCATGACAACGTCGTGGCATGGTGGCTTCAACACAGGCAAAGACCTGTTGCCTTGTTAAGCAGGTCAAGGGTTAATGCACCATGTGCAGAGTCTACTGATGCTGTCTGCCTTTGCTGCATGGTTGCATGCTGGATTAGTCATGTCTAGGAGTGGGGTGGAAATGTGTTTTTTATTCACTCTGCCAGTTTTTCAGGTGCAGAGTGGCTATATATTCTCACCCCTCGTGGTGTTTAGTGCTGCTTATTCCGTTCCATAGAAGAGAAGTTGGAGTTTGGAGCTCTGCTGTGCTGGGTGTTTTTCTACTTGCAGATAAGTTGCTGCAGGATGTTTTTCAGTTGTATTGTTGCTTTTTATTTCTGTTTTTGCTTTGCGGGTCAGTTCATCTCTCCAGGGGTTCCTATAGGGACAATCAGGGCCCAGAAAGAAGACTGTGGGGCCACCTTTTATCGAGGCGATGAATCTGCTTTTGGCAGGGACCCGTGACCTCCCTGCTAGGTCAGCGCAAGACTTCCTTCTCTCTCCCTGGAGTGGTGCTACATTGCATGGTGTGCGGCTTTTTCCAACTGTGTGTACATTCCCTGTTGCCGTGCTGAGTGTAATACTTTTTGTGTCGCACAGGCTTTACATCTGAGCTATATATTTCAGTTGTGGTGCACACTGCTCTGTGGTGCATAAGTCTATCTACTAAAGTAGTCGTGAACATCAACCTGCATCTGTGCTAAGCGTGGTGCTTGTGAGCCGCACAGACGTGACATAATAAGCAGCCAGATATTTCCTCAGTGGCTTTTTGCTTTCCTGGCAGGAGCATGGATCCCATTGAGGTATTATCGAACCAGCTTAGGTCTCTGGCTATCGAGGTTGCTGAAGTTAAGCAACAACATTTAGGTGGTATGGGTTTAGTAAGAGAACCTAAGCTGGATCAGCCAGATCATTTTACTGGTAAAAGGCAGGAGTTTTTTGCATTCAAATAATCCTGCAAAGTATATTTTAAACTGTGCCCTGTTTCTTCTAGTGATGGGTCTCAGTGGGTAGGGCTGGTAATTTCCAGGTTGGAGGGAGATCCCCAGGCTTGGGCGTTTTCATTGCCTCCCACCTCTGAGGCTTTGTCGTCAGTGGATTTGTTTTCTTTGGCTTTGGGTCTGATCTACGATGACCCTAATAGGGTTTTCCTGGTGGAGTGAAAGATTAGAGCCTACATCAGGGAAAATCACCTATTGAAGACTTTTGCACAGAGTTTTACCATTGGTCTAATGATTTACAGTGAAATGATCCAGCATTGTGGAGTTAATTTTGCTTTGCGTTTTGCAAAAGATAAAAGAGCCTATGGTTTCACATCCTGCACCTAGAACCCTTGACGAGGCCATGTCCCTAGCCATATGGATTGGTCAACGGTTGAGAGAGCGAGCAAGTGAGCTATCCTTTGCTTCATTCATATAACCCGTGTAGCTTGATGAACCCATGCAATTAGGCCCTTTATCTAAAGGAACGGGGAAAAAAGAGAAGCAGAGGTCGTTATTTTTTCTGCGGCCGTAAAAGAGACTTCATACACATATGTCCGTTTCAAGGGTCTCAATCGGGAAACTAGCTGGCCTGGAGGTTAAGAGGAAGTTCCCTTTGGGCTTGCAAATTGCCTGGATATCATCCTCCAGCTTGTTCCTTCCTGCAGAGATCCATATTGGTGGGCATAGTTGTCCAGTGACAATTTTTTTGGACACTGGAGCCGAAGTCAATTTAATTCATCATGAGGTGGCCAAATGTCTAAGACTTGATATTGGACTACCCAATACCTGTGTCTGCCATTGGACTAGCCGTGGAGTACCCAATACCTGTGTCTGCCATTGGACTACCCGTGGACTACCCAATAGCTGTGTCTACCATTAATTCCACCCCACTGTCCCAGAAGTGTTTAAAATTTCTTGTGGCAAATGTTTGTCTTAAGATAGGGTTGTTTCATACTGAGAAAATAATATTGTTTGTTATGGAATCACTCCCTACACAGGTAGTGTTAGGTTTGCCATGGCTGAAGTTGTACAACCCAGTGGTAGACTGGGGAAAAGGAGACGTGGTTCAGTGGAATCCTTCTTGTAGACAAAACTGCATGTCAGTCAATGTCTCTGCAGCGCAAACTGAGGAGTTACCAGAGTACATCAAGGATTTTCATGACTTTTTTCTAGACAGCGGATAAGTTACCACCTTATAGGCGGGGGGATTGCACTACTGACCTTATTTCTGGTTGCAAGCTACCCAAGAGTCGCATGTGTAATGTGTCAGGTCCAGAGAGCAGGCTCTCAAGGAGTATATTACAGACATTTTAAGAAAGAGACACATACGCCCATCCAATTTGCAAGTAGCTGACGGTTTCATTTTTGTTAAAAAAAAAAGATGGGGGTCTGCAACCATGTCTGGATTTCAGGGAACTCAACAAGATCCCTAAGCGCAATCCTTATCTGTTACCGCTCATTCCTGATTTGTTTAGCCAGTTAATGGGTGCCCGCTGGTTTTCCAAGCTGGACTTGTGGGAGGCATACAACTTAATACGGATCAGAGAATGAGATGAATGGAGGACAGCTTTCAATACTCCAGAAGGTCATTTTGAAAATCTTGTGATGCCTTTCTGTTTGATCAATGCCCCCGCAATATTTCAGGCTTTCATAAATGAGGTTCTTCAGAAGTTCATCGGACAGTTTGTGTTGGTTTATTTGGATGGCATCCTTATTTTTTACCCTGATTATGATTGTCATATTGTGCATGTTTGACATTGTCATATTGTGCCTGTTCTTCGCTGCCCTCTTGTTTTAGTAATTTAAATGTTTTCTTTTTGTTGTTTATTGCCCCCTTTACATCTTTATTGAGCCACATTGTCTTTTTCCTATTCCTAACCCTTTATTCCAGTAGGATATGAATCACTCACAGTAAATATTTAGGTTGTTTTTAAACACTTACCATTTACTGTCTGTATTCTTATTTTTGAGGACATTATCCTAGTCAATCTCTGAGCTGATTGAACTTTGTCTTCCTAAAGTTTAGTTTTTTGTAGCTCACCTATAAAGTTCCCTTTTGAAAGACAAGTGGAAATATATTCTGGTCACTATTTCCCAGGGCCCCCAACCTGAACCCCTGTTATTCTATCAGGTCTGTTGGTTAATATTAAGTGCAAAATGGCTATCCATCTAGTTGGGTCCTGGGTTCGGTAAGTATCTTTAGTTATTGACAGAAGATTGTTATCTTTCTGAGATCCACAGGTTTCAGCTTCCCAGTATACATATGGACAGTTAAATTACCCACAACAATTATCTCATTATGATTTGCTGCTTCTTCTTTCTGTCGCAGTAATAGATTTTCAATGGCTTCTGTTATATTTGATGGTCTAGAGCAGTGTTTCTCAACTCCAGTCCTCAGGACCCCCAACAGGTCATGTTTTCAAGATGGCCTATAGTAAGATCACTGGTAGCAATGTCTGAGGCACTGACAATAATTACATCATCTGTGCAATACTAAGGAAATCCTGAAGACATGGCCTGTTTTGGGGTCCTGAGGACTGGAGTTGAGAAACACTGGTCTAGAGAAAACCCCTATGGTGATTTTATTGTCCCCCCCCCCTCCCTCCCATGTGTCTAAACCAATACAGACTCCATATGTTAATCTCCTTCACATACATTTTCATGTAGTGCGGGCTTTAAACAGAATTTTTCATAAAGACAAACTGCTCCCCCTTTAGGATCCCTTCTGAACAAACTGTAACCTTGTAAGTTTACCACCCAGTCACAGCTTTCATCCAACTAGGTCTCAGTTATTCCCACTATGCTGTAGTTTTCCTCAGACATTATTACTTCCAGTTCATCAACTTTATTGGTCAGACTTCTAGCATTAGTCACCTTACAGTATAGAAGATTTTGGTTACTTTTTATTTTAATTGTATCCCTACTAACTATTCTGCCAATTCTAACTGTACTAATCCTTCCTACTGCTCTACCCCCATTTTCATTAATTAGCCCCAGGTCATTGTCTATACAATCTTTCCTTCTTTCTCTCTGGTTGCCCTCCCCCCAGTCCCTAGTTTAAACACTCCTCCAGCTTTCCAACCATCTTTTCCCTCAGCACAGCTGCACCCTCCCAATTGAGATGCAGCTCATCCTAATGGTAGAACATGCAGCAAACAGCAAAGTTGGCCCAGTTGTCCATGAACCCAAACCCCTCCTTTCCACACTATCTCTTGAGCCACCAACTCTCCCGCTGCCTTTCTTGTGTGGCACGTGCTACAGGTAGTATTTCAGAAAATACTACTTTGGAAGCCCTTGCCTTAAGCTCCATGAAATCATTTTTAAGGCTGTTCCACCTACCTCTAACTTTGTCATTGATCTCAATGTGTACCATGACCAATGGATCTTCCCTAGCCCCTTTCAGTAATCTGTCAACCCAATCCACAATGTGTTGAACTCAAGAGCCAGGAAGACAATACACTCTTTGATGATCCAAGTCTTTGTGGTAGATTGCCTCACTTGTTACCTTAATAATTGAGTCTTCCACTACCAGAACCTAGTCCAATTATTAGGCTGTCTAGCCCGCCCTGTGCTTTTATTTCCCTTCTTACTGGTGCACATATCCCTCTGGCGGTCAGAAACCATGTCGGGCTGCAGCAGTGCTAATCCTGTAATGGCATCCAACTCATCTGCCAAATTTCCAAACTTGTTGGGTTGTGCCAGCTCAGGACTAGCCTACCTGGATCTCTTCCCTCTACCCCTCCTTCTAACTGTCACCCAGTTAGCTGTCTTATCCTCCTACTCTCCCAAACTACCATGCTACCATCCACCCCTACACCTGCCCCAGCGAGTGTCTGCTTAGTAAGCAGCAAACTCCTTTCCATAATGCCAATGGATCTCAGTATTGCAAGCTGCTCATTTAGGTTCAGGATCTGAACTTCCAAATTAGCAACATGCTCACATTTTGTACAGCAGTATGCACCATCGAACAGCTGATCAAGGACTGCATACATGGCAAAAGATGTAAACTGGACAGCATTGTTAATCATGGAACAAATTCTAAATAAGGATTAGTGATGAGCGAGCATACTCGCTAAGGGCAATTGCTCGAGCGAGCATTGCCCTTAGCGAGTACCTGCCCGCAAAAGAGACAAGGTTCTGGTGCCGGCGTGGGGGAGCGGTGAGTAGCGGCAGTCAGCAGGGGGTAGCGGGGGGGGGGGGAGAGGAAGAGAGAGATCTCCCCTCCATTCCTCCCCGCCGCCGGCACCCGAACCTTGTCTCTCGAGCGGGCAGCTACTTGCTAAGGGCAATGCTCGCTCGAGCAATTGCCCTTAGCGAGTATGCTCGCTCATCACTAATAAGGATCATAGAGATAGATTAGATAAAAGTAATATATGAAGAAATTCAAATAAATAAACAGTAGAGATGAGCGAACGTACTCGGTAAGGGCGATTTCGCAATCGAGCACCACAATTTTCGAGTACTTCACTACTCGGGTGAAAAGTACTCGGGTGCGCTGTGGGTGAGCGGAGGGTTGCAGCGGGGAGTGGGGGGGGAGAGGGAGAGAGAGAGGGCTCCCCCCTGTTCCCCTCTGCTACCCCCCACTCCCCTCTGCAACCCCCCGCCCCACAGCGCACCCGAGTACTTTTCACCCAAGTAGTGAAGTACTCGAAAATCGCGGTGCTCGATTGCGAAATCGCCCTTACCGAGTACATTCGCTCATCTCTAATAAACAGTCTTTAAATAAAAGTTACTCTTCAAGATCCCTAAATCCAAAGTCACTAATCCCAACTCACACACTTAAGACACAGTTGACTTAGAATATAGCAAGCATACTCAATCAGCTTGCATGCACACGTTTGATTAATATTGCGCTTATCTGTAATACTTCAGCTCTTCCTCTATTTGGGAAGGATACAGGAAGTTCATAGATGCAATTTATCCCAACCTGATTAGGTAACCTCACCCTTAATTACTCACCTGTGCAAACCCCCACGTTTTTAAATGTAACAATGTATAACAATTAGAGATGAGCGAGCACCAAAATGCTCGGCTGCTAGTTACTCGAGTTCTGTAATGCTCGAGAGCTCGTTTTAAGTAACAAACCCTATTGAAGTCAATGGGAGACGAGCATTTCTCAAGGTGACCCATGATCTGTATAGGGGAAGGTGTGTGATTCACCTGAAAACATCAGAAAGTGATGGAAACACCACCGAAATGGATAGGGAACAGCAGGGGCAGTATGCATGGATTCATCTGAGGCTTCCAGGTTGCACAATTAAGCCAAATTGTGGGCAAGAGTCTGGTGGTCACCTCCCTAACAATTTAGTTGGGCCAGACCATAATCAGCAAGGCACACGCGCTGGCACATCTTAGCTAAGCACCACACTAGGTGAAATGAAGGCCAATCACTGCTTGTGGGTGACACCACTGCCTCCTCTCCTTTGTTACATGCTGGCATTGCTGTCCAATCCCCCCCAGGACGCAGGCATGAGCCTGCGTCCACAGCGTACTGAAATTTTTCCCAGCTCAGCGTTCAGCTGTCCCCATACCAGACGGGGTAAGGCACACCCCTTTGCCTACTCAGTATTCCACAGCTTACTGAAATGTTTCCCAGCGCAGCGTCCAGCTGTCCCTGTCCCAGACGGGGTAAGGCGAACCCCTTTGCCTACTCAGTAGGCCACAGTGTAGTGAAATTTTTCCCAGCGCACCGTTCAGCTGTCCTCATGCCACACGGTCGCTTCATAGCCACATCACCCTCATGTCTATTTATAAGTGTGTATTGGATGAGGAGGAACAGGAGGCACACACTGCAGAGGGTTGGCAATGCCTGGCAGTGACCCTCATTGAAATTGTGGGCGATAGCCGACAATGCTGATGAGAATTGATGATAAATTAACATATGATCATAATTCCAATCCCATACCACCCCCGTCACAAAATTTCATGAGCCACAAACGCGGGCATAAAGGGGACTCAGATGCCAGTACTTCTACACATCTTCACAATTCAACAACCCATTCTAAAACAAAAGATTTTTTACCTAGAGTGCAGGTGAACCCATGAAAGATTTGTTTATTAAGAGTATAGGTGAACCCTTGAAAGATTTGTTTATTAAGAGTGTAGTTGAACCCCTGAAATATTTCTTTACCAAGAGTGCAGGTGAACCCCTAAAAGGATTTGTTTACCAAGAGTATAGGTGCACCCTTGAAAGATTTGTTTACCAAGAGTGCAGGTAAAAACCTGATTTTTTGAGCGACAACTCGTACTTGCTTAATGGGATTCAGGTGGCGGTCCACCAACAGGCAATCTACCGCCTGTCCCAGCCCCTGCCTCTCCTGAGGGGCTTCTTAACCAGTACCCCAGGGAAAGACAGCATGGACTGTAAAGAAATTAGTGGAGAAAGATGGACACCGCACTGGGATACGTTTCCGTACGCTGTGTGACCCTTTTAAAATTGTGCTTCACATCTGACAAATCGCAGACAAATTAATGTATGATTGTAAGTGCCATCCCATGCCACCTCTGTCACAGCATTTCATTAGCCACAAACACCAGCATAGGAGGGACTCAGGGGCCAGTACTTCTACATTTTTTATGAAGAAAACAACCCATTTTAAAAGAAGAATTTTTTTTTTTTTACCAAGATTGCAGGTGAGAACCTCAAAGATTTTTTGAGCAAGAGTGCAGGGTATTTTTTTACCCAGAGTATAGGTGAACCCCTGAAAGATTTGTTTACCAAGAGTATAGGCGAACCCCTGAAAAATTTGTGTCCCAAGAGTATAGGCGAACCCCTGAAAGATTTGTCTGCCAAGAGTATAGGTGTACCCCTGAAAGATTTGTTTACCAAGAGTGCAGGTAAACCCCTGAAATATTTTTTTAACATAGAGCTCGTACTTGCTTAATGGGATCCAGGTGGCGGTCCACCGACAGGCAAGCTACCGCCTATCCCAGCCCCTGCCTCTCTGAGGGGCTTGTTAACCAGTGCCCCAGGGAAAGACAGCATGTACTATGAAGAAATTATAGTGGCCAAACCAGGACAATTTGTTCTGTCTCTGTGTCAGATAGCTAGAGACTGCGCTGGGATACATTTGTGGACTCTGTGGGCGTATGAAGCTGGAACCAGCATGTTTGCTGAACTCTAGTGGTGAACCTCTTCAAAATTGGGGGCAAGAACCTGGAGGCAGCCCTCAGAAAAAATGGTTTTGACAGAGCCTGAAGGCAGCCCTCCGAAAAAATAGTTTTTACAGAGCCTTTTGGCCCTCTGAAGAATTGGCTGTTCAGTGTGCTGACATGCTGGTTTAGGAGGAGGAGGAGGAAGATCAGAGAAGGAGAAACCTTTTTGGGGTGATAGAGGGTGCATGGTTCTCCAGTTCCAGCTTAAAGATACTTTATGTTACGCTGCTTTCCACCGGTGGAGAAGAGAAGTCTAGGGAAATCCAGGCTTTGTTCATCTTAATAAGTGTAAGCCTGGTGGCACTGTCAGTTGACAGGTGGGTACGCTTATCCGTGATAATCCCCCTAGCAGCACTGAACACCCTCTATGATAACACACTAGCGGCAGGGTAGGCCAGCACCTCCAAGGCGTACAGCGCAAGTTTGTGCCACGTGTCCAGCTTTGACACCCAATAGTTGTATGGTGCAGAGGGATCATGGAGGACGTTGGTACGGTCGGCTATGTACTCCCTCACCATCTTTTTACACTGTTCCCTCCTACTCAGCCTAAACTGGGGAGTGGTGACACAGTCTGGCTGGGGTGCCATAAAACTGGTAAAGGCCTTGGAGAGTGTTCCTCTGCCTGCACTGGACCTGCTGCCTGTTCCCTTAATCTCCTCTGCTAGTTGGCCCACTGAAGTACGTCCTCTACCGCTAGCATTGTCAGATGGGAACTTTAGTATCAGCTTTTCCACCAGGGCCTTGTGGTATTGCATCAGTCTTGTACTCCTTTCCTCTTTAGGAATGAGAGTGGAAAGGTTCTCCGTATACCATGGGTCGAGAAGGGTAAACACCCAGTAATTCATGTTGGCCAGAATGCGTCTAACGCAAGGGTTATGGGGAAAGCAGCTTAACATGAAGTTAAGAGTCCCAGTATGCAACACATCACTGTCCTCACTAGGAGGATGACTCTCAGTCTCCTCCTCCTCCTCTTCAGCCCATACACGCTGAACAGATATGAAGAAAGTAGCATGGGTACCCTCTGCAGTGTGGGGAGCAGTCTCTTTCCCCTCCTCCTCCTCCAACACCCGCTGAGAAGCAGACGTGAGGGTGGTCTGGCTATTAAGTGATGTATTGTCATCCCCCATCTCCTGTTCTATCCGCAAAGTGTCAGCCTTAAAGCGGTTGTCCCGCCATAGCAAGTGGGGTTAAGCACTTCTGTATGGCCATATTAATGCACTTTGTAATATACATCGTGCATTAAATATTGGCCATACAGAAGTTATACACTTACCCCCTCCGGTGCTGGCGTCCCTGTCTCCATGGCGCCGACTAAAGCTGCCTTCTCCCTGGATTAGACGCGCTTGTGCTGTCTGCCCTCTTCTGTCTGGCTCCGGCGTGCTCGCGCTGCAGAGGTCTTCTGCGCATGGCCATACAGAAGTGCTTAACCCCACTTGCTTTTGCGGGACAACCCCTTTAATGCTTAGCAGCAACCTTCTCAGCCGGCAAAGCAGCGGGATGGTTATGCTGATAATGGCGGCATCGCCGCTCACCAGTTGTGTTGACTCCTCAAAGTTTCCTAACACCTGAAAGATGTCAGACATTCATGCCCACTCCTCTGTGAAGAAGTGCGGAGGCTGACTACCACTCTGAGCGGCATGTTGCAGCTGGTATTGAATGACAGCTGAGAGCTGCCCCTGATTGGTCCCTGCACTCAGCCAATCAGAGGCAGCACTCACTCACCTATTCATAAATTCATGAATGGGTGAGTGAGAGCTGCCCCTGATTGGTGAGGGCTGTGACCAATCAGAGGCAGCCCATTCAGCAGGCGGGGATTTTAAATCCCTGACTGCTGAATACTACACAGAGCAGTTCAGGAGAACTGCCGGCCAGACGCGGCTGAACTCCGGCTACTGGGAAAAGGTGAGTATATATATATATTTTTTTTTTTTACACATTTTAGGATAATTTTCAGGGAAGGGCTTATATTTTTAAGCCCTTCCCGAAAATTCATGCCGCGCTCGCCGGCAGCCCATTGCTTTCAATGGAGGCGGCTGTATTGCCGGCTCCATTGAATTTCAATGGGTTGGACAGCGCTCCTTTGATCGGGCCCATTTCGCCAAAAACGCTGCCAGCTGCAGATTTTTCGGCGAAGCGTCGGCCCGGACACACGATTTGCGGATGCGCATTCGTCATGCGATCCGCAAATCGTGGCAAAAAACGGTCGTCTGAGACTGTGAATTGGTCACGACAAACTCCTCAGGTAGCTCATGAACCATTGTTTGCGACTCAGGGAAGGGACCTGAGAACACTTCCTGTGAGTATGCCTGTTCTGATTCTTTCCTTTTCCTGGAGTGACCAGGCTGGGAGGAAGGAGGATCAGCATGAGGATTCACAGGTCCAGTCCCTTGGCTAGCGTGAGTGGACTGCATGGAAAACTGGGTGGTGGATAAATTACTGGACACGTTATCCACGTCATCACCTGGTAGCACTGTTGTGGTTTTAATAATGATGTACCACGCGGACCTACATACTGTGCGATGAAGCTAGAGAGCGTAGATACGCGGTGCTCTACTTCTCCCTCAGCAGCAGGCATGGTTTCGACCCGCCCAGGACCTCCGCCTCTGCACACACACTCATTCAGACACCCACGTCTACATCTTCGTCCTCAACCCTTATCCCTAGTCTTGATCATGTTGCATAATGCACTGCGTCAAAATGCTACGCAAGCTGCGAGGTATTTCACGTATGCTTTAAGCCAAAAATAGACAGTGTAAAATGTGTACAGTCTTGTTATATAGTGCGGATCGAGAGGACACACACTAAGGGTATTTTACGTATGCTTTAAGCCAAAAATAGACAGTGTAATATGTGCACAGTCTTGTTATATAGTGTGGATCGACTGGACACACACTGGGGTATTTTGCATACACTATAGCAAAAAATAGACAGTGAAAAATGAGTACAGTCTTGTACAAAAACAAATAAAAAAATGAAAAATGAGAGGAGTTTTGTTAGTTCCTATATAGTCTGTGTACACCAGTAGCAGTATACTGTATAGAACTGGTAACAGTATGCAGTATACAGCTGGGATGCTTGTTAATGCTTTGTGCGCACTACTGGTCCCAGGCAGCCAAATTGATTATGCACAAAAGTGGAGTTGTAGTCATAAAAAGTACTGTTGGGTTCTTTGAATATGGATCCCTGCTTAAACACTCCTTCTAACCTACACTAACAGTCTCTCTTATTCACAGCAGCTCTGTCCCTCAGCTAATCCAGCCTTCGTGTGAAGCGAACATCAGGTGACCTAACTTTTTATGATCCTAGGTCACCTGATCCGACCAGCCATTCACTGCTAAAGATGTGCACAGGGCTGGCACTTCATAGCAGGAGGTGACAAAGCCTTCCCTGCATGTTCATTGGCTAAAAAAGCTGCTAAACATGTGGGGAGGAGAGGGTGAAATTTTCTCGAACACCGCGTGGTGCTCGCTCCAGTAACAAGTACTTTCGAGTATGAGCATCGACCGAGCATCAAGCTTGGACAAGCATGCTCGCTCATCTCTAATAACAATATAACTCCCCAATCTACCCCCTCACATATATTTACCATCTAGAAAAAAAGACAATATAGCACAATATATAAGGTAAAAGATTACTATTGCTTGATATAAAACCCAAATAAACAAATGCAAATAAAATAGGGAAAAATGCGGTCAGCAATTACGCTAATCCCAAATCACACACTTAAGACACAGTATACTTAAAATACAGCATGCATACTCATTCAGCTTGTACGCTCATGTATGTTTGAATTATATAGCACATATCTGGATTACGTCTGCTCCTCCTCTATTTGGAAAGAATCTTTCTCTTTTTTTCAAGGATTTGACAATAAAACAGAGCATAAAACTGCCTGTTTGTCTATAACTGATTTTCAAAGATCATTAAGTAAGATATATCATTGGCTGCGAATTATTTTCACCAACATTCAAAACAAATTGCTTTATTTTATGTAAAACTTACTGCACGTGTTCTGAATAGCCTGATGCAACTTTTCCCTGCAACAGCATAATATGTGAAAAATATGCTATAACCTGTGAGAAAGTCTTAAAGTCTGTTCAGTTCAAAAAAGACTAACTTTTCTTGAGAAGGGTGTAACAATCTATATTTAATCTTCAAGATTTAAAATAAGGCAGCTTCCTTCTTACCTATAATTAATTTACATAGAAAAGAGAAAAAAATGCTGCACGTTAGATTTCCTTTTTGAAAAAAATATTACCACCCTGTTGGGGGTGGGGTGGGGATGCAACAGTGCCATTACATTTGGAAAAAAACCTCCTGAAAATGTCACTTTTTTATTGCAGATTTGGAATCTATGTCTTATCTATCTATCTACATAACGGCGGAAGCCCTCACTGACTGACTGACTCCCTCACTGACTGACTCGCTATTAATTCTCTAACTTCCCAGTGTCGTACAAATTTGAAATTTGGCATGACTATTCTTTATGTCCTACATAGGGAAAGTGAAGGAGTTACAACTTGATTATTCAATGCTAAGCGCAATAGTAAGTAACCTCCCTATGTAATGTAACAAATCTAATTCTCTAACTTCCGGTTGTTGTACAGATGTGCAATTTGGCACAACCGTTCTTTAGGTCCTAATATGAAAAGTAAAGGTGTTGCAACTTGATTATTCAATGCTAAGTGCCAAAGTAAGTGAACCCTATGTAGGTAAAGGTAAAATTCCCTGGTGCAAGCATCTAGTCATCATGACTGACTCCTAGGGAAATGTAACATCATAACATTTTCTTTGCAGACTGTTTTGCCATTGCCTTCTCCATTCATCTTTTTACCCCCCAGAAAGGATGGAAGACTGAGTCAATATTGAGCTGGCTAGCTAAACCATGCAGGGAACGAACTTGAAACCTTTAGGTCACAAGCGAGAGCTTAGGACTGCACTTCTGCTGCCTTAACACTCTGTGCCACATGAGGCTCTCCTACATAATGCACCTAATCTAATTCTCTAACTTCCCGGTGTTGTACAAACTTTAAATTTGGCACAAGCATTCTTTATATGTTAAATAGAAAAGTAAAGGGATTGCAACTTGATTGTTCAATTCTAAGTGCAAAGGTAAGTGACCCCCAATATAATGTAACCAGTAATACAATTCTGTACGGCACAAACTTGAAATTTGGCACAACCATTTTTTTGATCGTAAATAGGAAAAGTAAAGGGGTCAGAACTTTATTATTCAATTCTAAGGGCAAAAGTAAGTGACCCCCTATGTAACTACCAAATCTAATTCTCTAACTTCCCCGTGTCATGCAAACTTGAAATTGGACATGACCATTCTTTAGGTCCTAAATTGGAAAGTATATTGGTCATAACCAGATCATTCAATTCTAAGTGCAAAAGTAAGTTACCCCCTATGTAATGTAACTAATAACACACATCTGTACTTCCCAAATGTGAAATTTTCCATAGTTCTTCTTTACGTCGTAAATTGGAAAAGTAAACTGGTTGCAACTACAATATTCACTTCTAAGCATGAAAAACTGCAAAAATCCATGATCCATGAGATTTTTTTTTTCTCAGAAAACATAAAGTTTAGGAAAAAGATTTGCATACTGATGAGAATCTACCTCACCTCTCTGTGTATATACTGAGTAAAATCTAACTGACTTCTGTGTGTATATTTACTGAGGAGCATCTCACTGACGTTTGTGTGCATACACTGAAAGGCTGTCAAGTATATAAGGAAGCAGACATGGACTGCAGGAATGGAGCATGCCTTTAAGGCTAAGAAGGGGCTGCAACCCGTAGTCTGAGGGTAAGTTTGAATAAAAAGGGGGGTTGCCTTTAAGGATAAAAAGTGAAGAGAGGTGGCACATTCTGCAGATGGACATCAGTACATGCAGTCTGAGGAGATTGTGTATAAATATTTTATATTGCTTGGTTTCTCTGAAGTAACTACAACTTCATAAAATTTTCCGTGTGAACAACAGGTAAACACCTGTACCAAATTAACTCGAGCGGAGTCGAGTATATCAGCTAGTGATAATATATTTCGCAAAGAACATACTTGCTTTCATTGCATTTTAACCCCTTAATGACATAACTTATTTTAGCCTTAAGAAGTGGTAAATTGGTTTCACTTATGTATTACAGCTTTTATTGTTTCTTCGTCAATGTAGCTGTATGACACTTTGTATTTTGCAGAATGAGTTTAAAAGTATGTAGGAAAAGTATGTAGGAAGACATATAATGTATTGAATTACTTTTATTAATTTTTTGTTGTCTGGCAATGGAAAAATATGGTATGAATTTTATGTTACCTTAAGACTATCTTCACATGGGCCGCGACTATAAGCTGCGTCGGAGGATCACAGAGTTTCTCCCATTGTTTTCAATGGGAGACCTCGCATAGCATTGCGTGCACCTAGCACATGGTGTGATGCTGCTGCCGGCCCCATTTAAAAAAATTGAATTTTTGCGATACAATATTTAAAGAATTGTGTAATGTGAAATAAACTTTTTACATTTGTTTCCATAAAACATTTAGAGACCATGGCCGACAATGACCACAACATCTACAGGATTAAATGCTGTAGAGGAGTGATTAGATGAGCACATTTTAATTTTTTTCACTCCTTTTCTAGAGAAAAAAATCATATGTTACATTTAGAGAACAAATAAATTCTCTAATGGATGGGAAGTGATAACAGGGACAAAAATATATGCCAGCCCTCAACTGGGACAGGAGAATGGCACATTTTTGCTGCTGCTATTGGTCCCCTCTTCTCCTTTCTGCTCTGCACACTGAAAAGTGACAGCTGAAAATTCAGTATTCCCAATCCCAGTTTAAACAGCTATAGCTCTTGATCTGTAAGTGCTAATAACATGCCTTTGATGTATTTTTAAGAATAATAATCTTGGCTTTTAAATAACAGCAAAAGTATGTTGATATTACTGATAGAACTATAGATACAGCCATTTGAAGTAGAACAAGCTCTGTTTGGCCAAAACTGTAATGTCCTTTCCTGTAGAATGAACTGATCACAAATATAGATCCGCGCCACCACACAAAAAAAAAAAAAAAATAACGAACTAAAGGGGATTTTTACTCACCTGGTGCACAGCGGGATTCTTCGTAGACGCAAAGAACCCGCTTGCACCGATGATCCCCGTTAGCCTGTAGGACTAAAGATGTTTCTTCTTGCAAAAAATCCCCAATAATCCTTGAAGGAGATGCAGCAGTAGGAAAAACCCCAGTAGGTGATACACCTTGCAATGGGGAAAATACAATCTGTAGAAGACAAGAAAAAAATCCTCCTGCGCTCTTTTTCGGGGGCTTTTTGCGATCCAAAATAGGAACTTCCAGATCACCGAAATATACAATTAAGTATATTTTTATTCATACAATAAAATTATGTCAGTCTTGCAACGCGTTTCGGCGCTATTAAGAGCGCCTTTTTCAAGCATTTTAATAGCTTGAAACGCGCCGAAACGCGTTGCAAGACTGACATAATTTTATTGTATGAATAAAAATATACTTAATTGTATATTTCGGTGATCTGGAAGTTCCTATTTTGGATCGCAAAAAGCCCCCGAAAAAGAGCGCAGGAGGATTTTTTTCTTGTCTTCTACAGATTGTAGAATGAACTGAGCTCCTCTTAAACTGTAAGGGGGTTAAAGTCTGGCAAGATGATTTTAGAATATAAATCAAGCAAAAGGATTGATGCCTCCAGCTCTTTTGAGCTGGAAGCTACAAATAATAATCATTAGGTAAATGGGGGTTAGTGTTACGTCCAACCACTAACCAACCTGTAGATCTCCCGTAAATGCAAATGAACGAGAAACAAAACAGGGATAAAACCAAAATATGGGAAACACTGTTCCTATATAACCTAACACAGGAAAGGGGCCCTGCTTGAACACAGGGCACTCACCCTGATAAGGATGTCTCTGACCGCGTGCCTCGGTCCCTATTTGACCCTACATGGGAAAGGGAAATAACACAAGAAAAAACAAAACTAGAAATGAAAACAAGCACAGAACTTAGCTTGAGATGCAGCAGGTAGCTGAACGATTCAGGACCAGAGCTCTGAATGCTAGCTCAACCAGACAGAGACTGAAAATCAACCACAGTTGAGCTCAGTATCAGCCCAGGTAAAATACCCCTAGTAATTATCCACAGGTGTGACTAAGCAAATCACACCTAATACCACACCCACTGAGCAAGAAGATGTAGAAACCTCTCCAAAACCAGCACCAGACTTCTAAGCAAGGCAGCAATTTCAGAACTGCTGTAACAATACATTCCCTTTCAGATAGGGCCCCAAGACCCTTAGGAACAAATCGATTTAGATTAAGTCTATGAACATTTTTCACAAGCCAATCTGCATGGACATCTGCCACCAGTACCCATGTCCTCTCCTCAAGACCATAGCCAGGCCAATGCACAAGATACTGTAGTGATCTCTTAACTAGATGAGAATCCACTGTGTGACTCATCTCAAAATGAATATCCCGATTAACCACCACCGGGAGTGGCAGAGTTTTACAATTTCTTGAATCAACAAACTTCTTAAACAGAGACTTATGAAACACATTAGTTATTCTAATCAAACTCGGAATCTCCAAATGAAAAGACACAGGATTATTTTTTTTCCATAATTTTGAAAAGTCCTATAAAATGTGGACCTAACTTAAAAGACTTGTTTGATCTTTATGTTCTTAGTTTACATAGCTCCTTTATGACCTAATACGGATCACTCTGTTACAATATAGGGAAAAGTTATTGCCCCACTCCATTCAACGCTCGGGCAGTCATTTAGGCTTTACTAGATCATTCCTCAACAGCCTCCAGGGGTCCCAGAGGTGTAAGAACTTCACCTGCATTCCTGTTGCCCAACTGGTGTGCTCTTCCAGGATGTATGTAATGTCAACCCTTTCTATCCATTAGTCTAACGAAGGAGGGAGTTTTTGCATTCAAAGGCGCGGTATGAGAGACTAAGCCGCATCTAATAAGAAAGCTATCCCTAGATCTCCCACGGAATTTAATTGAAAATATTCCTCTAATTATTAATAATAAAGTTTGTTGTTTTAGTCTATATCTGTGAAGGGAAAATATTCCTCTAGTAGCTTTTCAAGTTAGGATCTATCGTCCAATGTGTCCAATAATGAGATATTTAAGCGCCACCTCCACTCACGAGGTGATGCCTGAAATGGCCGTAGGTTTAAATGGATGTATGCGTGGTCCGATACTGTCATCGTATTCACACTTGAGCTCTCCAGATGTGTCAGAAGGCCCAAAGAGATCAACAGATATTCCAGTCTCTGGTAAGAAGAGTGAACCTGAGAGAAGTAGGCATATCCCTTGACAGAGGGCTGCAGCTCAACTAGACAGCGGTTTACCTTTCTCAGTTATACCTGCGAGATCTGGGACTTGCCTACCGAGGAATCCAATAGGGGATTAAGGGTAATATTTAGGTCCCCCCGATCAGGATAGAACCGACAGCAAAATGTCTGAGGTTATCTAATTGCTCAATAAGCCAGGAAACCTGGTAAGAGTTGGGGGCGTATAAATTTTCTATTGTCACGTTATCATTGTTAAGGGTACCCTTCGAAAAAGAAGTCTGCTCTCCGCATCTTTATACTGGGACTCACAAATAAAGTTAGTGGATCTATGAATAAAAGAGAAACTCCTTTAGATACAGAAGTAGGGTGTGAGCTGTGGAATCCCTGTGGGAATTGTTTCCCTGGCAGACTCAAACATCTGCCTCCTTTGTAATGTGTTTCCTGCAATAGAAGGATCCTAGTGTCATACCTTTTCGCGAGGAGAGCCACATTATGCATTTTGAAAGGAGAATTAAGACCCCTCACATTGAATTAAGTAAGACATAGAGAATCTCCCATTACAAGGACAACTAGCAACAATCAGTTTCCTTTGGAGGACTCGAGAAAACACAGAAAGTAAATTAGCTATCAGTAGAGCACAGAGTAATACTTCAATATAATTAAATCACCAATCAAGAGCTATCACCAATCAAGACAGTTAAACAAACAGAAGAGACAAGCAGGTACCAATAATGGCTCCCTGAAATAACCAGCGGGTCAGACTGTAGGAGGAACTATAACAGCCCTAGGAGAGAACACTGATTGCTCACTAGAGGTCAAGCGTCCGCTCCCACGGTGTCCTGTCTATTCTTTTTCTTTTTGCCTCTCGGCAATTTGGTGCTGTCCGCGGTCGTCCAGCTCTCTGGGGCAGACAGCTTAGGAAGGCGAGGGAAATCCGGCAGCAGGAGCCAGCTAGGAATCTCCAAAGGTCGAGATCCAGAGATTTCCAGCTATCCTGTAGGTCTGCAGGTGTGCGTATGTTGAATCTCCTGCCTTTATATGAGAATCATAATCCAAAGGGGAATAGTCATGCATACCTAATGTTCTTCGATTTTAATGCCTCCAGCAGTGGCCGTAATAAGCGACGTTTAGCCAGGGTGGATGGAGCAAGATCTTGAAAAATTTGAAGCGGAGCATCAGCATATTGTAAGTCCTTGCAATTCCTTGCGGCACGCAAGATGGCGACAGCATCTGTGAACTACAGTATTTTACAAATCACGTCTTTCGGGGACTCAGCTGCGGGCTGAGCTCTAAGAGGCCCATGAATTTGCTCAATCAAGACAGACACCATTTTGTCCGCCCCAAAAAATTTCTATTGCAATTTTATGTAGTGAATCACTAGCCCAGGTTGTTCCTTCTGTCCCGGTTCTCCAGATCTTCCTGCATTAATAGAGCTTTGTTTAGCTGGGTATGCTGTTCTTTTAAGACATGAGCCATATCAAGGGAGTGAGAATTAATGGTGGCAGCTGTGAATTCCAACTCTTCTACTCATCTCCCCATGTGCTTAAACTCCTCTTTGATCTCAGTGAGCTCAGCTATTACAGGGTGCATGGCATCCTTTATCAGGGCTTTCATGAATCCCTTAGTTATGGGCTCCCCTTCTTCACCCTCAGCGGATCACCTTCCTCCTCCCGCTCCTTACTCTAAGCGCTGGGTTTCTCCTTCTTCGACACCATCTTAGGTACTGCAGGTGGTGACCGAGCACTCCTTTCTTTCAAATAGCGCTGCATCCCGGCTTGTCCTCTCTGCTGTTTAGGGATGCTTTGGACCTCTCCCCCTCTGTCTCTGCCTGTTTTCACCATTTTATACTGCAGATATGCGCTGTAAAGGTCCTCTGAAGTGCCGCTGAGAGGGAGCTTTCAGTTCAAGCTGCCATTCAGCTCAGCGGTCAGCCTTCGCCCCCAAACCTCCAAGTTTTTACCTGTAACAATATATAACTATATAACCCCCAATGTACCCCTCACATATATTTACCATCTAGAAAAAAAGACAATGTAACACAATATATAAGGTAAAAGATTACTAAGGCTTGATACAAACCCCAAATAAACAAATGCAAATAAAATAGGGACAGATGCACTCAGCAATTACACTAATCCCAAGTCACACACTTAAGACACAGTATACTTAGAATAAAGCATGCATACTCACTCAGCTTATACGCTCATGTATGTTTGAATTATATAGCACATATCTGTATTACGTCTGCTCCTCCTCTATTTTGGAAAGAATCTTTCTCTATTTTCAAGGATTTAACATCTATAGATATCATCCTTTGTGATTCCATTGTTCTATTTTAAGAAAGCAAATGACAAATTTAAGTGTTTGATTTTGCTCATTTATTACAATAAAACAGATAATAAAACTGCCTGTTTGTCTATAACTGATTTTCAAAGATCATTAAGTAAGATATATCATTGGCTGCGAATTATTTTCACCAACATTCAAAACAAATTGCTTTATTTTATGTAAAACTTACTGCACGTATTCTGAATAGCCTGATGCAACTTTTCTCTGCAACAGCACAGTATGTGAAAAATATGCTATAACCTGTAAGAGGGTCTTAAAGTCTGTTCAGTTCAGAAAAAAAAAACTTTTCTTGAGAAGGGTGTAACAATCTATATTTAATCTTCAAGATTTAAAATAAGGCAGCTTCCTTCTTACCTATAATTAATTTACATAGAAAAGAGAAAAAATAGCTGTGGATTAGATTTACTCTTCTAAAAAAAATATTACCTCCCTGTTAGGAAGGATGGGGGGGGGGGGGCAACAGTGCCATTACATTTGGAAAAAAACTTCTGAAGATGCCAGTTTTTTCATTGTAGTTTTTGAATTTATGTCTCATCTATATATATAATGGAAAAAGCCCTCACTGACTGACTTGCTACTAATCCTCTAACTTCCCGGTTTCGTACAAATATGAAATGTGGCACGACCATTCTTTATGTCCTAAATAGGAAAAGTAAAGGGGTCGCAACTTGATTATACAATGCTAAGTGCATACAGTCCATGCATGGTAGAGCAGCAACCAGGGGTACTCCAAATATGAAGTCTAACTCACGGCCTTTGTCAAGCAGCACGTTGTCGTTTTACATGGGCACAATAAAGATTTATCTGCATCGGAGGATGTGAGCGAGACTTCATATTTGGAGTACCCCCAGTTGCGGCTCTACCACGCATAGACTGTATGTATGTTCATGGTTTAGGATCTAGAATCAGGTTTTTGAGCACGCAACATTAATTCTACATATAAGGCCTCCCTTTTGAATAAGGTACGTCTATGTGCTGTTTTCAACCCAGTTTTTGTACAATGCTAAGTTCAAATGTAAGTGACCCCTTATGTAATGTAACAAATCTAATTCAACACTCTTTACAGAAAGAGCTCCATTTAGAAATGCCTCCCCTCTCCCAATCCAGCATGGGTCTCCATGCCCACACCGGTGGTCCTATCAGCCGGGTTGCGGGGGATGCGACAGGTGTGGTTTCGCACTGCGTTCCTGTTGCCATGACACCTGGGCACGCTTGCTCTGCTCTCGCTGCTGGATGTCTGGGTCTTGCTGCTGGCAGGCTCCCCGCCCCAATCAGCTGCTAGGGCGGGGGTTCTAACAGTATTTAAACATCTCAGTTTCCTCCTAACACTGCCTGTGTATGTTTGTCTCAAGGCTTTTGACCCACTTGTTTTGGACCTGACCCTGCCTTTGCCTAACCTCTTGTACTGCATTATTCTCCTGTTGCCGACTTGGATTGCCTGACCTTGATTTTGCTTTCACCTGACTCCTTGTACCTCGTCTCTCTTGTTACCGACTCGGATAGCCTGACCTGCCTTTGTGTGTCTCCTGGTTTTGTCTGTGTGTCTGACCCTGCCCCTCATCCTTAGTTAGCCTAGGGACTGTCGTCCAGTTTTTGTCCTAGGGCTTAGCCTAGGGGGGCAAGTAGGTAGGGACAGGGGTTGCAGGAAGTTTTCAAGGACTCCCAGTTACCTGGACCCCAGTTCCCTGACAATAGGATTAGGCAACTGCAACCAAGGCAACCCTAGGACCACTTGCGTTGGAAGGGATTCGATAGTATAAATTGATAAATCTGTGGGCCTAGAGGAACCTTCCCTCTAACCTCCACCTAGTTTTCCAGCTGTGACTGGCTACAAGGATAATTCTGCACAAAATGTCCCATCCAACTGCAAAGAAAAGGCTTGAGAGTAAAGCTTGAAAAACACACCAAGGGGTTGAAATGTTGCATCGATGGAGGAATAAAAAGGATACTATTTTTGCACCTTGTATGCTGCCACTTCTCTCTCAGATTGCAGAGAAAGCACCGTCCTCTGACCTGACCCCTCTTCTCTCTATCGACCTTGCCAGCTAATGAACCCAGTTGCATGCCCCCCCCCCCCCCCCTTCAGAAGGCAAGAAAACAGAAGTAGAGGAAAGCTCATTATGCCTTTCTCTAATCCTTCTACCTACTCTGATGGCTAAAGACATTGCCTCATCAAGACTTTGGGGAACTGGATAAACCACCAATACGTCCTTAATTTTATCAGTGAGACCACAGTAGAACTTGCTTCGCAAAGCAGGGTCATTCCATTGAGTCTCAGTCACCTAATGGTAGAATTCAGCACAAAAATCCTCAATGAAAGAGTCTCCCTGATGTAAACCTCTGAGCTTTCCCTCTGCTAGCTACACGCTATTGGGGTCATCATAGATTAAACATAGGGTTTTGAAGAAACGATCCACAGAGGACAAAGCTTCAGAGTAGCAAGCAGAGTAGCTTTTAAAAAATCTTAACTCCTTTATTTATCCATCAATGTAACTGCATGAGGGCTTGTTTCTTGCTGGTTGAGTTGTATTATTCATTGGTACTATTTAATGTACCATATAATGTACTGAAAAACGTAAAAAAAAATTTAAGTGGAGTAAAAGGAAAAAAAATGATATTCTGCTATCTTAAAACTGAGGGAAGCAGAAGATAAACAAACGTGTGTACTTTTAGTATACTTTTTTTCTTTTTTTAAATAAAAATCTGTTTCTATTAAATGCATATGTTTTTATGATGTCTCTGGTCTAGAGACATATGCTTTTAATATAAACAAGAAAACAGTGTGAAAAGAGCCTAACTCTGACATTCCCATCTTTTGTTAATATGTCTGTGCTTGTTAATATGACAGTCTTCTGCCACCTGACTTTGCTTGCTTATATAACAACCTTACTCACAGTTTGACCACAGTTTAAATAAATTTACAGTGCTTGGTTCCGAGCTGATAGTAACAATATGGTGAAGGATTAAAGCTCCTACTCTTGCTATCTAGCAGGAGTAGGTCAGACACAGTAGAGGACCCAGAGGAGAATGCAGAAACAGTTTTTAACCACTTCTGCCTCCTCTTCTATAAGCTACATAGCACTCAGTGAGCACTATGTGGAGAACGCAGAAAGCGTTTCCTGCATCTCATGATTGCTGGCATGATTGCTAACTACTGTCATGCTAGGGGATTGTTTTCCCCTGAAACTTAAGTTTCTACGGAGTCTCCAGTTAGGCTACCTACACACATGTGTTTTCATGGCGATTTGGGGTATTTTTTTGTCAAAATCTCTCTTAAAGTAGAGATCTTCTGGCACAGCTTTCAGCCGCTTTAGAGGATCAGCAAGTGTTTCCTATTGTTTTCAATCGGAAACCTTAACATTTTGCTTACAAGTTTAGCATTGTTATCAGCCCAATGGTTGCCAAGAAAGTTTTGCACAACTAGCATTAATGCATCCCAAGCGGCAAGTTCAAGCGCTCAATTTGGATCTGAATGTGTCATCATGCATTAATTCACGGATTTCAGGACCAGCAAAAATTCTTGCTTTTAGTTTAGCTTCTGTTTTGGTTCTTCCAAGCTTGTCTTTCAGATACTGCAGCAGTTGTGAGCTGCCCATCTTTTGTCTTGATCTCCAACTTTTACACCCAAAATACTTGTAAACAATCTTCACTCTCTAGGTTGGGTTTTTGCGCTAAATGCATATGGTGTGTTTACCACAAATGTAGCAAAAATTATCTGGATGCTTAACAGCTCCACCTGCTCATCCTTAGGCTGACATACAGCTAGATAGGAAAACAGTATTGTCAACTAGAAGCTTTCGCTTGGCCCATCTCGCATTATATAGGCTAAGCAATTGTTGACATCAGTTTACCGACATACTCAGATGTACGCGGATGCTGCAGGAACCCGCTGGTGCCATCATGTGTTGCAAACGAGGTGCTGGAAGACATGATGCAGGTAATGGTGCAGCAATTATAATGTTGCCATGCATCAGTATGTGAGCTAATCTACCAAGCTGTCGCCAAGCTGTAGTTTGCCTATATCTTAAGATCTAGACATCTTGGGTGAATTTTGACTTCAGATTCTGATTCAGCACACCCAATTTCATGTAAATAACATGTTTTACTCCTAGTAGCAAAATCTTTATCAGTGTTATCAGCACTGATTAAATAGAGTGCATTCATTCACAAATTCTTAGTAGTAATAACAGGGAAACTTTACAATACAAATGTCTAAAAAAAAGGTGTTCCAGGCTAGTTATTTTTATAAGGAACCCAAGTATTTACTAAATGAGACAAACATGTCAGGAAAGCCAACATATACTCTTTAATTGATGCAAAAAAATAGTTAGAGTGAGTATAATAGGTACTTGCTGCATACCCTTTTAGCTGTTTAGTAGAGATGAGCGAGCGCACTCGTCCGAGCTTGATGCTCGTTCGAGCATTAGTGTGTTCAAGATGCTCGTTACTCGAGACGAGCACCACGCGGCACTCGACTCCATTACATTTCCTTCCCTGAGAAATGTGCGCCCTTTTCTGGCCTATAGAAACACAGGGAAGGCATTACAACTTCCTCCTGTGACGTTCCAGCCCTATCCCACCCCCCTGCAGTGAGTGGCTGGCGAGATCAAGTGACCCCCAAGTATTTAAATCAGCCCCGCCCGCGGCTCGCCAGAGACACGCTAAGAGAGATCAGGGACAGTGCTGCTGATGCTGCTGCTGCTGCTATAGGGACAGTGTTAGCGTCTTCAAGAACCACAACGGCCCTTCTTAGGGCCACAGCTCACCTAGTGCATTACTGTTGTGGCTGCTGTGAGCAGTTTTGCACAATTTTTTTTTTTTTTATGTATATCGGGCGTGCAGGCTGTAGCGTTCTCAGGCTGCAGTCTGTACTTCAGTATAGGGGCACTATTAGTCAGGCAGGGACAGTGGTAGTGTAGAATCCTGTCTACAAGTACCCCAACGATTCTTCTTAGGGCAACCTGCGACCGTGTGCATTTAACTCCATGGTTGCTGGGAGTTGTAGTACCTCTGCATTGCACAGCCTAGCCTGCGTGCAGCCTTCAGTTATAAATATTTTTCTGTCCGCACTTCGCGTAGCCTCACTGCAGTGTGCCTCTAAGTGTACGCCAAGAAACCACACATTTTCTACAATGCTCTGTTATACATGTGCTGTCTCAGACATTCACGGTCTGCCCGACGCCCATAGATTGAAAGTGCAATACACACTGCCTAGCCTCAGCCTGCATTGCAGAGTAAAATAAAGAGATTTGACAAAAAAATTCCTTTTTACGGCTAACGGTTACCCAGTGCATGTGCCTGCGTGGCATGTGGGACTTCACGTCCATCCAAACTGCGTAGTTCACAGCCTAGCCTGCGTGCAGCCTTCCTTATAATTTATCTCTGGCTTAATTTAGTGTTATATTACCGCTGGCAGCCAGCAACTGCGCGGCAATAATTCACACACATTTTTACACCGCTCTGTCTCTGCTCGATTCTTAATCCAGCATGCTGAGGGGTAGGGGTAGACGACGTGGACGCGGTCGAGGACGCGGAGGCCCAAGTCAGGGTGTGGGCATAGGATGAGTTCCTGGTCCAGGTGAATCGCAGCCGGCTGCTGCGGGAGTAGGAGAGAGGACTGTTTCTGGGGTCCCCAGCTTCATATCGCAATTTTTGGGTCCACGTCGTGGACCTTTATTAAAAAATGAGCAGTGTGAGCAGGTCCTGTCGTGGATGGCAGAAAGTGCATCCAGCAATCTATCGACCACCCAGTCTTCTACGCCGTCCACTGCTGCAACTCTGAATCCTCAGGCTGCTGTTCCTCCTTCCTCCCAGCCTCCTCACTCCATGAAAATGACACATTCTGAGGAGCAGGCAGACTCCCAGGAACTGTTCTCGGGCCCCTGCCCAGATTGGGCAGCAATGGTTCCTCTCCCACCGGAGGAGTTTGTCGTGACCGATGCCCAACCTTTGGAAAGTTCCCGGGGTCCGGGGGATGAGGCTGGGGACTTCCGGCAACTGTCTCAAGAGCTTTCAGTGGGTGAGGAGGACGATGACGATGAGACACAGTTGTCTATCAGTGAGGTAGTAGTAAGGGCATTAAGTCCAAGGGAGGAGCGCACAGAGGATTCGGAGGAAGAGCCGCTGGACGATCAGGTGACTGACCCCACCTGGTGTGATAAGCCAACTGAGGACCGGTCTTCAGAGGGGAAGGCAATTGCAGCCGCAGGACAGGTTGGAAGAGGCAGTGGGGTGGCCAGGGGTAGAGGCAGGACACAAGCGAATAATCCACCAGCGGTTTCCCAAAGCACCCCCTCGCACCAAGCCACCGTGCAAAGGCCAAGGTGCTCTAAGGTGTGGCAGTTTTTCACGGAGACGCCGGACGACCGACGAACAGTGGTGTGCAGCCTTTGTCACGCCAAGATCAGCCGGGGAGCCACCACCACCAGCCTCACCACCACCAGCATGCGCAGGCATATGATGGCCAAGCACCCCACAAGTTGGGACGAAGGCCGTTCACCGCCTCCAGCTTGCACCACTGCCTCTCCCCCTGGGCCCCAACCTGCCACTGAGATGCAACCCCCATCTCAGGATACCGGCACGACCGTCTCCTGGCCTGGACCCATACCCTCACCTCCGCTGTCCTCGGCCCCATCCAGCAATGTCTCTCAATGCAGCGTCCAGCTGTCGCTAAGAAAATCATTGGAGCAAAAGCGCAAATACGCCGCCACGCACCCGCTCGCTTAAGCTTTAAATGTCCACATAGCCAAATTGATCAGCCTGGAGATGCTCCCCTACAGGCTGGTGGAAACTGAGGCATTCAAAAAAACTTGATGGCGGCGGCAGCCCCGCGCTACTCTGTCCCCAGTTGCCACTATTTTTCACGGTGTGCCGTCCCAGCCCTGCACGACCACGTCTCACGCAACATCGTACGCACCCTCACCGACTCGGTTACTGCCAAGGTCCACTTAACAACAGACACCTGGACAAGCACAGGTGGGCAGGGCCACTATATCTCCCTGACGGCACATTGGGTGAATTTAGTGCAGGCTGGGACCGAGTCAGAGTCTGGGACCGCTCATGTACTACCTACCCCCAGAATTGCGGGCCCCAGATCGGTGCTGGTATCTGCGGCGGTGTATGCTTCCTCCACTAAACCTTCCTCCTCCTCCTCTTCGTCCTCCAACGCAACCTCGCAATCAAGACTTGTCACCAGCAGCACATCGCCAGCAGTCGGTGTGGCGCGGCGCGGCAGCACAGCGGTGGGCAAGCGTCAGCAGGCCGTGCTGAAACTACTCAGCTTAGGAGAAAAGAGGCACATGGCCCACGAACTGTTGCACGGTCTGACAGAGCAGACCGACCGCTGGCTTTCGCCACTGAGCCTCCAACCGGGCATGGTCGTGTGTGACAACGGCCGTAACCTGGTGGTGGCTCTGCAGCTCAGCAGCCTCACGCACGTGCCATGCCTGGCCACGTCTTTAATTTGGTGGTTCAGCGGTTTCTGAAAGGCTATCCACACTTGTCAGACCTCCTCGGCAAGGTGCGCCGGGTCAGCGCACATTTCTGCAAGTCCAACACGGACGCTGCCACCCTGCGCACCTTGCAACATCTGTTTAATCTGCCAGTGCACTGACTGCTTTGCAACGTGCCCACACGGTGGAACTCTACGCTTCACATGTTGTCCCGGCTGTATGAGCAGCGTAGCGCTATAGTGGAATACCAACTCCAACATGAGCGGCGAAGTGGGAGTCAGCCTCCTCAATTCTTTACAGAGGAGTGGGCCTGGATGGCAGATATCTGCCAGGTCCTTGGAAACTTTGAGGAGTCTACCCTGATGGTGAGCGGCGATGCTGCAATCATTAGCGTCACCATTCCCCTGCTATGCCTGTTGAGAAGTTCCCTGCAAAGCATAAAGGCTGATGCTTTGCGGGCGGAAACGGAGGCGGGGGAAGACAGTATGTCGCTGGATAGTCAGAGCACCCTCATGTGTATATCTCAGCGCGTGGATGAGGAAGAGGAGGAGGGGGAGATGCCTGAGGAGGAAGAGACAGCTGGGCCCACTGCAGAGGGTACCCATGCTGCTTGCCTCTCATCCATTTAGCGTGTATGGCCTGCGGAGGAGAAGGAGGATACTCAAAGTGATCTTCCTAGTGAGGACAGCCATATGTTGCGTACAGGTACCCTGGCACACCTGGCTGTCTTTATGTTAGGATGCCTTTCTCGTGACCGACGCATTCTGGCCACAACGGATTACTGGGTGTACACACTGCTTGACCCACGGTATAAGGAGAACCCTTCCACTCTCATTCCCGAAGAGGAAAGGGGTTTGAGAGTGATGCAATACCACAGGGCCCTGGTGGACAAACTGATGGTAAACTTCCCATCTGACAGCGCTAGTGGCAGAAGGCGCAGTTTCGAGGGCCACGTAGAAGGGGAGGCGCGGAGATCAGGCAGCATGTTCAGCGCAGGCAGGGGAACACTCTCCAAGGCCTTTGCCAACTTTATGGCTCCCCAGTAAGACTGTCTCTCACCTCCCCAGTCCAGGCTGAGTCAGAGGGAGCACTGTAAGAAGATGGGGAGGGAGTATGCAGCCGATCATACCACCGTCCTCCGTGACGCCTCTGCTCCGTACAACTACTGGGTGTCAAAGCTGGACACGTGGCCCGAACTCGCGCTGTATGCCCTGGAGGTGTTGGCGTGCCCTGCGGCTAGCGTCTTGTCAGAGAGGGTGTTTAGTGCAGCTAGGGGAATCATCACGGACAAGCGTACCCGCCTGTCAACTGACAGCGCCGACAGGCTTACACTCATAAAGATGAACAAAGCCTGGATTTCCCCAGACTTCTCTTCTCCACCAGCGGACAGCAGAGCTACCTAAAGGCCTTTGTCAATCTGTGTATGGTATTTGTCCTCCTCCTCTGGCTCCTCCTCCTGAAACCTCTTGTAATCACCGCGAATAGGCAATTTTTCTGTGGGCCAAAAGGCTCATATAACTTTTCTAAATAATATTTATCTGTTTCAATTCTCATTAAAGCATTGAAACTTCCACCTGAACCAATTGTTTTTTAGACTGGGCTGCCTCCAGGCCTAGTTAAAAATTAAGCCACAGTAGGCTAAGCGATTAATGGGTTTCACCTGCCCTCTGGGTTGGGCATGGGCAATTTTTCTGGGGTACATTTGTACTGTCGGTACAACAATTTTTCGGGCCCTCGCCTACAATGTAATCCAAGTAATTTTTATGGGCTTCGCCTGCACTCATGGTACACCACTGTGTCTGGGGTTGGCCTACACTTTTGCTACAGAAATGTAACTCTGTTCTGCCTACCTATACTTCTGCCACAGTAATGCTACATGGGTCTGTCTATACTTCAGCAACAGAAATGTTACTTCGGTCTGCCGATACTTCTGCTCCTGAAATGTTACCTTGGTTGGTGTATACTGTTACTACTGTAATTTTACTAATACTGGGCTCTGCCCATAATGCTTCAACGGAAATGTTACTGGGGCAGGTCTATACTGTTATAACAGAAATGTAACTAATAGTGGGCTTTGCCCATACTGCTTCTACGTTACTGTTGCTGGGGCCTGACTATACTCCTACTACTGAAATCTTACCAATACTATGCTCTCCCTACACTGCTGCCAGGGAAATGTGAATCTGCTGCTTTGTCCCTACTGCTTCTATGTTACTGTTGCTGAGGCCTATCTATACTCCTACTACTGAAATCTTACCAATACTATGCTCTCCCTACACTGCTGCCAGGGAAATGTGAATCTGCTGCTTTGTCCCTACTGCTTCTACGTTACTATTGCTGGGGCCTGACTATACTCCTACTACTGAAATCGTACCAATACTATGCTCTCCCTACACTGCTGCCAGGGAAATGTGAATCTGCTGCTTTGTCCCTATTGCTTCTACGTTACTGTTGCTGGGGCCTGACTATACTCCTACTACTGAAATCTTACCAATACTATGCTCTCCCTACACTGCTGCCAGGGAAATGTGAATCTTCTGCTTTGCCCATACTGCTTCTACGTTACTGTTACTGGGGTCTGTCTATACTGATACTACTGAAATGTTACTGGGGTCTGTGTATACTGCTGCAAATGAAATGTTAGTGGGGTCTGTCCTCACTGCTGCCAATGAAATGTTACAGGGGTTTGTGCATACTCTTACCACTGAAATGTTACTAATTCTCGGCTCTGCCTATCCTGCTGCTACTGCAATGTTACAGGGTAGTGGAAACGGAGGCTTCCCAAAGACATGATGGTGGCGAGGCCACGCTACTAGGTTCCACAGGCGCAACAACTTTTCAGCGACGTGGTCACTGGGAAGGTACATATAACCACGGACACGGGGACAGGACACGTACTGCCTCAAAAACTTTCCCGTCCTCCTCCTCGAACAATGAAAACATTCTTGGCCGAAGCCCACCTGCATTTAATCTGACGTTAGCTCTGCTGTCCAGGGCACTGCAATAGCATATATTTATGTACCGCCGGTGGCTTCCTGGGACCCACCCATGCTGTCGGTCCACAGGGACTTCACATAGGGGATTTGTACCTGCCTGTGTCTATGAATTTAAAACCCCGGTCAGGTTGGGGCATGCAGTGTGGGCCGAAGCCCACCTGCATTTAATCTGACGTTACCTCAGCTGTGCTGGGCACTGCAATGGGATATATTTATGTACCGCCGGTGAGTTCCAGGGAACCACCCATGCTGTGGGTCCACAGGGACTTCACATAGGGGATTTGTACCTGCCTGTGTCTATGAATTAAAAACCCTGGTCAGGTTGGGGCATGCAGTGTGGGCCGAAGCCCACCTGCATTTAATCTGACGTTAGCTCTGCAATGGGATTTATTTATGTACCGCCGGTGGCTTCCTGGGACCTTCCCATGCTGTCTGTCCACACGGACTTTACAATAGGGAGTTGTACCTGCCTGTGTCTACTTATAAAAAAACCCAGTCTGACTGGGGCATGCAGTGTGGGCCGAAGCCCACCTGCATTTATTCTGACGTTAGCTCTGCTGTGCAGGGCACTGCAATGGGATATATTAATGTACCGCCGGTGGGTTCCAGGGAGCCACCCATGCTGTGGGTGCACACGGAATTCCTATTGCGGAGTTGTACCTGCCTGTGACTATTTATAAAAAAAACCCGGTCAGACTGAGGCATGCAGTGTGGGCCGAAGCCCACCTGTATTTAATCTGACGTTAGCTCTACTATCCGTGGCACTTCATTGGGACAAACTGCAGGAGCATAACAGCGCTAATGAGACGTGCACAGCTATGCTAGCATAGGAGTCCGCTGTAGGCCTGCGATTGCTGAGGGTTTGTGCAGAGGTCTATGTCCTGGGTGCAGTGAAAGTCCGCTTCCTGCCTGGGATTGCTGAAGCTGTGGGCCGAGGCCTATGTCGTGGGCGCGGTGCAAGTCTGCCATGTTTAGCCGCTCAGATCAATTTTTTGTTCATGTCTTGGGCTTCCTAAGACCCACCTATGCTGTTGGTGCAAAGTTAGTTCCCATCAAGGTGTTTGACCTGTCTGGCACAAAGACACTGACTGACTTGGGTAGAGGGCAGAGCACTGACGGCTTTCCCCTTGCAGTGTGGATTGAGCTATGCGACACCTTGACAGAATGAATACTGTGTGGCACATGGATTCCCCATTGCTATGCCCACGTTTGCAGCTCCTGACAGAGGTGGCACAAGATTGGATGTCTCATTGCTTCTGTACAGTATTGTGGGCTATCGCCCCACCCCTTTTAAAGAGGGTCGCTGCCTGGCCCTGCCAACCCTTTGCAGTGTGTGCCTCCGGTTCCTCCTCATGGCTGACGCACTTATAAATAGACATGAGGGTGGTGTGGCTGTGAGGCCAGCGTGTGGCATGAGGGCAGCTGAAGGCTGCGCTGGGACACTTTGGTGTGCGCTGTGGACACTGGGTCGTGCGGGGGGGTTGGGCAGCATGTAACCCTGGAGAAGAGGCAGGGGTGTGTCCCGCAGGCAGTGCTTGTGCTTAGTTGGAGGTAGTGTGGTGCTTAGCTAAGGTGTGGCTTACTAATGAGGGTTTGTCCGAAGTAAAAATTGTTAGGGGGGGGGCCCACTCTTGCCGCTATTGTGGCTGAATAGTGGGACCTGGGAACCTGAAATGCAGCCCAGCATGTTGCCCCTCGCCTGCCCTATCCGTTTCTGTGTCGTTTCCATCACTTTCTTGGGTTTTGCAGATTTTCACCAATGAAAACCTTAGCGGAGCATGGCTGATATACAAAAATGCTCGAGTCGCCCATTGACTTCAATGGGGTTCGTTACTCGAAACGAACCCTCGAGCATCACGGAAAGTTCGACTCGAGCAACGAGCACCCGAGCATTTTGGTGCTCGCTCATCTCTCCTGTTTAGTATAAAGTGGCCAAGCTCTCTAAGTGACTTCCACATAGGACGAAATAAGCACGACGCACCACAATCTGAGGTAAATTCCACATTAATACTTGTAAGTACCTGCGGATTTGGTTGCATCGTGCGTCCTTATTCCATCCCATTTGAAAGTTCCCTAATGCATTTTCATTTTGCGTTCATTATCAATGCTCTATTATAATGTATTAAAACATTTTTAGTTCTTATTTATCCTTCAACTTATAGTTGAAGCACTTCCATTATCACATATTATAGTGATGAATAAGAAAGAAAATCAGCAAACCTGTAAAGCAAAAAATTGGCTTCAATTCTATTTACAAGTGCAGAAAAGTAGAGAAAATGCTGCATTTGCTAAAGTTATTATCAGATACCAGGGAGGCAAATTAGAATCTACTTTCTGAAGTGTGCCATTTAAGGGTTTCAGAGCCTACTTCCTGGTTATTTAAAAAGTTAATTCTGCTGTTCTAATGCAATCGGTTCTCATTTGCACATCCAGATTGTGTGATATCAGTAAAGCTTCATTAGTGTTCAGTGCAATCTATTGATAAAAATTGCAAATTGTAAGTAATACTCTTTTTCTCTGAAGCTTCTTCTAAGTTTACTGACATTTTCTAGCAATTTACTCCAGAGAGTAATGTTAACACATTCTTGAAACATTAGGCAATCTTAACACTTTCTGTGTATATCAAATGTAGCCTCTAATATATGTTAGCTTTAAAAGTTTATTTTAACATTAAAATATAACAAATGGCTTATGTTTAATTTTTAAAATATGCCTAATACCTCTATTTTTATATAATGATTATAGTTCAATTCTCATACCTATGGACTGCCTAAGGGTCATATATAAGACCAAGGGATGAGGCTAGTAGTACAGGTAAGTCACATTTCAAGTTTCTGACCGGAAAGCTATCACAGTCTCAGAATATCTTTCTGCAAAGGAAACTGTGAATGTAATGGTTCTCTATAAAGGCACAAAACGTGAACCACTGCAATACAATAAAACTCTGGTAGTGGTGACAGTGGCTCCCTTTAGCGGCTAACATTAATAATAAGTACTTCACACTGTTACTGTTGAAAAACAAAAAAACTTGCTCCTCTCCCTTGAAAATACCTCAGAAAGAGGACACTTGGGCTCAGGAATAGAAGGGGTCGTAGAAACATGCATTATCTCCCGCTGTTCCTGGGCCACCATATGACCAGACAAGTCTTGGATCACGACTACTAAATCCGGCAACTGACTTGCGAGGGTACTCATGGCCTCCATTGCAGAGCAATTTTAAGGGCCAGTTATTATGTTACGGTGTACTACCCTTAAAACGCCAGCCCGGGAGCCCTAGATCTCACCCAAGACCGAAGTCCCTGCCTGCTTGCCTCCACTCCTGGCTAACCCCAGGCGGGCAACTGGACGGCAGTCCCTACTCTCACTATGGACTAAAAAGGGACACTGGCGTACCTGGATGGGAAGGGTAGAATACCAACAGAGAAGGCAGATGTAAATAACCAACACAAACCATACTAAGCAGAACTGAGGCAGATGGAAAAGCCTGGTGGACAATAGCAAAATATGCAGACAGGATGACAGAGGCAGGAGACCAACAGAAGCAGACTAGCTAGCACACTGAGGGAAACCAAGAACTGGCAGTGATTGTAAGTCTCTGCCCGACCTTTAAACAAAAGCCTCCACCCAGGGCGGAGAGAGGGAGACAGCCGACTCTCAACAGAAAATACTAAAAGTGCATGGCAGCTGCACTCACAGGTGCGTGCGCGCACGGTGCTGCGCGCCCCCCGCACCACACTTCCCACGCTGGCCGGGCACCCGTGCCCCCGGCAGCCAGACAACAGGCCGAGGGATGTGCCCCAATTGCGGGACCAGCAACCGCCGCATGGTAACACCTACTATCTTAAACAATGCTGTGCAGTGCCATCTACAAAGTCCACTCAATATTACCCACAATGCCTTAATTAATGCCATACACAATCCCCTTCAGGGCCAACAAATAATATTCCCTCAGTTCCAGTCATAATACCCTCTCAGTGCAAGCAACAACAATGCCCTCTCCATGCCATCCACAGCACTTTGATCACTGCAATCGGTAATACCCTTACAGTGCCAGAAAGCACTATGTCTGGAATTGAACCTGGGACCTCCTGTACTCCAGCTCTCCCTGTTGAGCTATCCAACCAGTTTGGACAGTTTACCTTGCATGACTCTCAGCTTTGTTACCTGATCCCAGTTATCTAGTCTCTGCCTCCTGGTCCTGATCCCACCTCTGTTGTTGACTGCGGTTGCTATATAAACCTGGCCCTGATCCCTTCTTCCTTGCAAGATTATTGTGCTCTATTGCCTTGAACAAGCGTCATCTCCTAAACCTGCTCCTCTCTTGTAAGCCGTGATTACCTGTTACCAACTTCTGTCTTCTCTCCTGATAGAAAACACATTGCCCCTGAGGACAGTCCACAGTACCACTGGTGCACGTCAGGAAGCACTCTTGTAGCTGATCAAATTTTCCCTCAGCACCAGCAGCCCTAATGCCAATTCAATTTATAAGTGCCATCTATAATACTCATATGCCCAGTTGTAGACATATTGTACTCTCTCTGCTACCCATAATGACCCCAAAGTACGATCTAATATAAGTAGCTCAATGACAACCACCACAATTTCTCTCTGTGAGGCTGCATTCACACGAACGTATATCGGCTCGGTTTTCACGCCGAGCCGATATACGTTGTCCTCGTGTGCAGAGGGGGGAGGATGGAAGAGCTAGGCCCAGGAACTGTGCTTCCGCCCCCTCTCTGCCTCCTCTCCGCCCCTCTGCACTATTTGCAATGAGAGGAGGCAGGACGGGGGCGGGGCTAAGGTCCGGGAATTAGCCCCGCCCCCATCCCGCCTCTCCCCATTGCAAATAGTGCAGAAGGGCGGAGAGGAGGCAGAGAGGGGGCGGAAGCACAGTTCCTGGGCCTGGCTCTTCCATCCTCCCCCCTCTGCACACGAGGACAACGTATATCGGCTCGGCGTGAAAACCGAGCCGATATACGTTCGTGGGAACGCACCCTGACTCTCAGTCACAATTAGTACTTACCCATATCCTTGGAACTGTGGTCATCACTGTTACAAATATGACCAGTCTGCAGTTGTCTACATATAACTTCCTGTTCCTTACTTGTGGGAAGGATCTGTAACAGCTGCTGTTTGGAACGTGATGAAAAATGTCAATGTGGCGTTGCTCATGTCTGTGTAATCTGACATTAGCATGTGTTCTTAATACAACTATTAATCATAGACAAGACCGTTTAATTTCGTTCCAGCTTTAATGTCTCTTTTCTTCCCAGCTAAAATACGAAATAAAAGAGAACCAGAAGCAATTGCTAGCTTTATTTCCTAAACATTTGGATTGATTTATATTGCAAAGTTCATGTGAAGGTTTGAAATTCACTTTATATTTAAAATACGAACATTTTTTAATACCTAATTTAACTTTTAATTAAGCAATTTCCACTCAATATGCCTCATACATCTCCCTTTTAGACTCACTCATCAAGTGCTTTTATTGTCCATGATTTAATTTAAATGCCAAACATGTAAGTAGCAGAGAGTCACATTAGAACATATGTTTATACAAGATTGCATTAGTAAAGCAAAATACTGCTCTGCTGATATTTCTAAATCAATCTGCCAAAGCATCTAGTTGTCAAGGCCACATTTTATAAAACTCTGCATAAGTGAAACATATTAAAGCATCACTTTTATTGGATTATGTGATTAACTATCTTAACCCATTAAGGACCAGGCTGTTTTTACCTAAACGATCAGACACTTTTTAAGGATTTTAACCATGTGGTAATTTTCTTGCCCTATTTTTTTTTTCCTTCAGCTACCAACATTATATTTTGCTGCATTTTTTTCCTGTGACATATCGGGATATTTTTTTATATCTTAGTTTTATAGGTGATTTTAAAAAATGATTTTTTTCAACACTAAGGCCTTAGTCACACGGGCGTTTTTTCCCACGATTTGCGGATCGCATGACGGATGCGCATCCGCAAATCGTGTGACCGGGGCCGAAAAATCGCCCGAAAATACTGCTCCTAGCCGCGTTTCAATAGAAGCGGGCCGGAGCAGTGCAGCGCTGTCCAGCTCATTGAATTCAATGGAGTCGGCAATACAGCCGGCTCCATTGAAAGCAATGCGCTGCGGGCGATCTCACAATGAATTTTCGGGAAGGGCTTAAATATATAAGCCCTAACCTGCAATTCATCCAGAAATGTACAAAAATTAAAAAAAAATATATACTCACCTGGTCTCGGCAGATGGAGTTCAGCCGCGGCTGGCGGCAGTTCTCCTGAACTGCTCTGAGTAGTATTCAGCAGCCGGGGATTTAAAATCCCCGCCTGCTGAATGAGCTGCCTCTGATTGGTCACCAATCAGAGGCAGCTCTCACTTACCCATTCATGAATTCATGAATGGGGGAGTGAGTGCTGCCTCTGATTGGCTCAGCGCAGGGACCAATCAGGGGCAGCTCTCAGCTGTCATTCAGCTGTTATTCAGCTGAGAGCTGCCCCTGATTGGTCCCTGCGCTGAGCCAATCAGAGGCAGCACTCACTCACCCATTCATGAATGGGTGTGAGTGAGATCTGCCTCTGATTGGTCAGGCTGTGACCAATCAGAGGCAGCTCATTCAGCAGGCGGGGATTTTAAATCCCCGGCTGCTGAATACTACTTAGAGCAGTTCAGGAGAACTGCCGCCAGCCGCGGCTGAACTCCGTCTGCCGGGACCAGGTGAGTATATATATATTTTTTTTTTTTTACACATTTCTGGATGAATTGCAGGGAAGGGCTTATATTTTTAAGCCCTTCCCGAAAATTCATCCCGAGCTCGCCGGCAGCCCATTGCTTTCAATGGAGCCGGCTGTATTGCCGGCTCAATTGAATTCAATGGGCAAACATCATTCTTCTCTGCCACAGCTGTTACAGCTGTGGCAGAGGAGAATGATTTGTCTACTATATGTTCTCACTGGGGTCGGCGCTGCTGCCGCCGGCCCCATTGAGCGCATATAGAGAAGAGAACAGGATTCGCAGATCGCAGATAGGTGCGATCTGCGATTTCTGTTCTATAATTTATCGGACGAGCGCATAAAAAGCACTCATGTGTCCGATACCATTGCAAAGCAATGGTTTTATAAAATCGCCGGACGCATGCGCAAATCACGTGAAAAAACGCCCGTCTGACTGAGCCCTAAGGATGACTACCCACTACATTTTTTTTTCACTGCAAAATTCGCAGGGTTTTTTTTTTTCTGCAGGGGTCTATGGGACTTGTAATGTTAAAATTGCGATTGCGCAAAATCGCGATTTCGCGGTAGGCCTCAGTCACACGGGCGCATCGGCACCAGTACACAGGCGCCGATGCGCCCGTGTGACTGACACCAGCAGACGGACGTACCTGCAGACGGCCGTCTCTCTGCAGCGCTGGAGGAAAGAACATGTGACCAGCTCCATTGCCAGTCATGTGTTCTTTCCTCCGGCGCTGCAGAGAGACGGCCGTCTTTAGGTATGTCCGTCTCCTTCCTGCAGTCACACGAGCGCATCGGCGCCGGTGTACGGATGCCGATGCGCCCGTGTGACTGAGGCCGTAAATTGCGATTTTGCGCGATCGCGATTTTAACATTACAAGTCCCATAGACCCCTGCAGAAAAAAAAAACCCTGCAAATTTCACAGTGAAAAAAAACTGTAGTGGTTAGTCACCCTTAGGCCTCATGCCCACGGGGAAAATCAGGCCCACTATGGATTCTCCATGGAGAATCCATAGCGGGTCCCTCCTGCCCCACAGACATGAGCGCTGAAAAGAAGAATAAATAAGAATAAACTTACCCTCAGCGGACCGGGAAGGTCTTCTCTTCTTCACGGCCGGATCTTCTTTCTTCCGCCGGCGGATGTACTCGGTACGCCGGCAGCGTGCCGCGCGCGTGCGCCGGGCACATCCACCGGGCCGAAGCAAGAAGATCCGGCCGTGAAGAAGAGAAGACCTGCTCGGTCCGCTGCGGGTAAGTTATTCTTATTTTAGGTCTCACATGGATCCGGACGGCTTCCATAGACTTCAATAGAAGCCTGCGGGAGACCCGCACAAAAATGGAACATGTCACGTTTTTTTTCATGCTCCATTTTTTTTTTATTCACTTTTATTGACCATCCGCGGGTATTTATCTACCCGCGGGTGGTCAATGCATCCCTATGGGATACGGATCCGCATGCGGGTGATCCGCTGCGGATTTAAAATCCTATTTTGCCCGTGGACATAAGGCCTTAGAGTGCAGTCACACAAACGATTTTTAAGCGCATGTATAGGTGCGATTTAAAATCACATCTACATAGCACCATTGCTTTCCAATGGAAGCAGTCACATGTGAGATTTTTACATGCGTGATCATATGGGTTGCAATGGACACAGTCACACAATTTTTCTACATGTGAAGTGCAATTTTTTTTATCACACACCTATACATGCACTTAAAAATCGCTCATGTGACTGCACCTTTATAATTTTTTTTTTAAATTAGTAAATTTAAACTAATGGTTCCTCATTTTGTTTTGAACGTCCTGATATAAAATATGTATAGTTTTGGATTACTGACTGTATATGCGTGTGGTTTTAGTTGGGGTCGGCTTTGGGGCATTTTCTTTTTTTATGTATTTATTTTTATTTTATTCTGTAATTTTTTAAAACTTATTTTTGTATCTATTTTTTTTAAACATCTATGACCCCCATGATGTCATATAAATAGGGATGAGCGAGTATACTCGCTAAGGCACTACTCGCTCGTCCCTAAAGATTCGGGTGCCGCCGCAGCTGACAGGTGAGTTGCGGCGGGGAGCGGGGCAGAGCGGGCGGGAGAGAGGCATAGAGAGATCTCCCCTCCGTTCCTCCCTGCTCTTCCCCGCAGCTCCACGCCCCGCGGCGGCACCCGAATCTTTCGGGACGAGCGGGGAGATACTCGGCTAAGGCACATTACTCGAGCGAGTAGTGCCTTAGCGAGTATACTCGCTCATCCCTACATATAAACCCTTTGAGGGTCAATTACAATTACATCTTTTGTTTCTTTTTATTCATTTAGCTGTGACTAACAGTGGAGAATGCCACCTGCTGCTGCTTCCTTGCAGATGAGCGGAGATTAGCGCATTTTTCTACGCAGAAAAAAACGCAATTCGTGTACGGTGAAAAAAATCTGCATGACCACGTCCATTGCCACCCATATGTTCTATCTTTTGTAGGTGCGGATTGTTTCCCGCAGACGCATTGCGTTTTTTTTCCACATGGAAAAACACGCAAATCTCTGCTCGTCTGAGCCCTTAAGGGGTTAAACCACAAGTAACAAGTTTCCAATCATCATCTAGTAGACACCTTAAATCACAAAAGATATGCCTTCGAGTTAATCATGACATCCACAAACAAATGTACTCTAAATATCCAAATAAAGTTAATACACATGTAGATATATAAATTGGAATGATCTTACCAAAACATTTATGTAATAGGTAGGACATTGGATATACATAGAGATGAGCGAGCACCAAAATGCTTGGGTGCTCGTTACTCGGGACGAAATTATCGCGATGCTCGAGGGTTCGTTTTGAGTAACGAACCCCATTGAAGTCAATGGGCGACCCGAGCATTTTTGTATATCGCCGATGCTCGCTAAGGTTTTCATTTGTGAAAATCTGGGCAATTCAAGAAAGTGATGGGAACGACACAGCAACGGATAGGGCAGGCGAGGGGCTACATGTTGGGCTGCATCTCAAGTTCCCAGGTCCCACTATTAAGCCACAATAGCGGCAAAAGTGCCCCCCCCCCCTCCCAACAACTGTTACTTCTGAAATGCCCTCATTAGCAATGCATACCTTAGCTAAGCACCACACTACCTCCAACAAAGCACAATCACTGCCTGCATGACACTCCGCTGCCACTTCTCCTGGGTTACATGCTGCCCAACCCCTCCCCCCCGCGCACGACGCAGTGTCCACAGCGCACACCAAAGTGTCCCTGCGCAGCCTTCAGCTGCACTCATGCCACACCACCCTCATGTCTATTTATAAGTGCGTCTGCCATGAGGAGGAACCGCAGGCACACACTGCAGAGGGTTGGCACGGCTAGGCAGCGACCCTCTTTAAAAGGGGCGGGGCGATAGCCCACAATGCTGTACAGAGGCAATGAGAAATATAATCCTGTGCCACCGCCATCAGGAGCTGCACACGTGGGCATAGCAATGGGGAACCTATGTGCCACACACTATTCATTCTGTCAAGGTGTCTGCATGCCCCAGTCAGATTGCGTTTTTTTTATAAATAGTCACAGGCAGGTACAACTCCGCAATGGGAATTCCGTGTGCACCCACAGCATGGGTGGCTCCCTGGAACCCACCGGCTGTACATAAATGTATCCCATTGCAGTGCCCATCACAGCTGAGGTAACGTCCGATTAAATGCAGGTGGTCTTCGGCCCACACTGCATGCCCCAGTCAGACTGGGGTTCTTTAGAAGTGTACACATGGAGTTACAACTCCGTGTGGACCGACAGCATGGGTGGGTGCCAGGAAGCCACCGGCGGTACATAAATATATCCCATTGCATTGCCCATCACAGCTGAGGTAATGTCATGTTTAATGCAGGTGGGCTTTGGCCCACACTGCATGCCCCAGTCAGACTGGGGTTCTTTAGAAGTAGACACATGCAGTTACAACTCCCTGTGGACGCACAGCATGGGTGGGTGCCAGGAAGCCACCGGCGGTACATAAATATATCCCATTGCATTGCCCATTACAGCTGATGTAACGTCAGCTTTAATGCAGGTGGGCAAAAAATTAATTGGATTACACTGTAGGCGAGGGCCCCAAAAAATTGGTGTACCAACAGTACTAATGTACGTCAGAAAAATTGACCATGCCCAACCAAGAGGGCAGGTGAAACCCATTAATCGCTTTGGTTAATGTGGCTTAATTGGTGACTAGGCCTGGAGGCAGCCCAGTTAAAATAAAAATTGGTTCAGGTGAAAGTTTCAACGCTTTAATGAGCATTGAAACGTATAAAAATTGTTTACAAAAATTATATGACTGAGCCTTGTGGGCCTAAGAAAAATTGCCCGTTCGGCGTGATTACGTGAGGTTTCAGGAGGAGGAGCAGGAGGAGGAGGATGAATAGAATACACAGATTGATGAAGCAAAAATGTCCCCGTTTTTGATGGTGATAGAGAATGATGCTTCCATCCGCGGGTGCAGCCTACGTATTGCTTAGGTATCGCTGCTGTCCGCTGGTGGAGAAGAGAAGTCTGGGGAAATCCAGGCTTTGTTCATCTTGATGAGTGTAAGCCTGTCGGCACTGTCGGTTGACAGGCGGGTATGCTTATCCGTGATGATACCCCCAGCCGCACTAAACACCCTCTCTGACAAGACGCTAGCCGCAGGACAAGCAAGCACCTCCAGGGCATACAGCGCGAGTTCAGGCCACGTGTCCAGCTTCGACACCCAATAGTTGTAGGGGGCAGAGGCGTCACGGAGGACGGTCGTGCGATCGGCTACGTACTCCCTCACCATCCTTTTACAGTGCTCCCGCCAACTCAGCCTTGACTGGGGAGCGGTGACACAGTCTTGCTGGGGAGCCATAAAGCTGGCAAAGGCCTTGGAGAATGTTCCCCTGCCTGTGCTGTACATGCTGCCTGATCTCTGCGCCTCCCCTGCTACCTGGCCCTCGGAACTGCACCTTCTGCCACTAGCGCTGTCGGATGGGAATGTTACCATCAGTTTGTCCGCCAGGGTCCTGTGGTATAGCATCACTCTCGAACCCCTTTCCTCTTCGGGTATGAGAGTTGAAAGGTTCTCCTTATACCGTGGGTCGAGCAGTGGGTACACCCAGTAATCCGTAGTGGCCAGAATGCGTGTAACGCGAGGGTCTCGAGAAAGGCATCCTAAAAGGAAGTCAGCCATGTATGCCAGGGTGCCTATACGCAACACATGGCTGTCCTCACTAGGAAGATCACTTTCAGGATCCTCCTCCTCCTCCTCCGGCCATACACGCTGAAAGGATGACAGGCAAGCAGCATGGGTACCCTCAGCAGTGGGCCAAGCTGTCTCTTCCCCCTCCTCCTCATGCTCCTCCCCCTCCTCCTCAACGCGCTGAGATATAGACATGAGGGTGCTCTGACTATCCAGCGACATACTGTCTTCCCCCGCCTCCGTTTCCAAGCGCAAAGCGTCTGCCTTTATGCTTTGCAGGGAACTTCTCAAGAGGCATAGCAGAGGAATGGTGACGGTAATGATTGCAGCATCCCCGCTCACCATCTGGGTAGACTCCTCAAAGTTTCCAAGGACCTGGCAGATGGCTGCCAACCAGGCCCACTCTTCTGTAAAGAATTGAGGAGGCTGACTCCCACTACGCCGCCCATGTTGGAGTTGGTATTCCACTATAGCTCTACGCTGCTCATAGAGTCTGGCCAACATGTGGAGCGTAGAGTTCCACCGTGTGGGCACGTCACACAGCAGTCGGTGCACTGGCAGATTAAACCGATGTTGCAGGGTCCGCAGGGTGGCAGCGTCCGTCTTGGACTTGCGGAAATGTGCGCTGACCCGGCGCACCTTTCCGAGCAGGTATGACAAGTGTGGGTAGCTTTTCAGAAAGCGCTGAACCACCAAATTAAAGACATGGGCCAGGCATGGTACGTGCGTGAGGCTGCCGAGCTGCAGAGCCGCCACCAGGTTACGGCCGTTGTCACACACGACCATGCCCGGTTGGAGGCTCAGCGGGGAAAGCCAACGGTCGGTCTGCTCTGTCAGACCCTGCAGCAGTTTGTGGGCCATGTGCCTCTTCTCTCCTAAGCTGAGTAGTTTCAGCACGGCCTGCTGACGCTTGCCCACCGCTGTGCTGCCACGCCGCGTGACACCGACTGCTGGCGACGTGCTGCTGCTGCTGACACATCTTGATTGCGAGACAGAGGTTGCGTTGGAGGAGGAGGAGGAGGAGGAGGGTGGTTTAGTGGAGGAAGCATACACCGCCGCAGATACCAGCACCGAGCTGGGGCCCGCAATTCTGGGGGTGGGTAGGACGTGAGCGGTCCCAGGCTCTGACTCTGTCCCAGCCTCCACTAAATTCACCCAATGTGCCATCAGGGAGATATAGTGGCCCTGCCCGCCTGTGCCTGTCCACGTGTCTGTTGTTAAGTGGACCTTGGCAGTAACCGCGTTGGTGAGGGCGCGTACAATGTTGCGGGAGACGTGGTCGTGCAGGGCTGGGACGGCACATCGGGAAAAGTAGTGGCGACTGGGAACCGAGTAGCGCGGGGCCGCCGCCGCCATCATGCTTTTGAAAGCCTCCGTTTCCACAAGCCTATACGGCAGCATCTCCAGGCTGATCAATTTGGCTATGTGCACGTTTAACGCTTGAGCGTGCGGGTGCGTGGCGGCGTACTTGTGCTTGCGCTCAAACAGTTGCGCTAGCGACATCTGGACGCTGCGCTGAGAGACATTGCTGGATGGGGCCGAGGACAGCGGAGGTGAGGGTGTGGGTGCAGGCCGGTAGGCACTCGTGCCTGTGTCCTCAGAGGGGGGTTGGATCTCAGTGGCAGGTTGGGGCACAGGGGGAGAGGCAGTGGTGCAAACCGGAGGCGGTGAACGGCCTTCGTCCCACCTTGTGGGGTGCTTGGCCATAATATGCCTGTTGCACACCACTGTTCATCGGTCGTCAGGCGTCTCTGTGAAAAACTGCCACACCTTAGAGCACCTTGGCCTCTGCAGGGTGGCATGGCGCGAGGGGGCGCTTTGGGAAACAGTTGGTGGATTATTCGGTCTGGCCCTGCCTCTACCCCTGGCCACCGCACTGGCTCGGCCTGTGCCCACACCCTGACTTGGGTCTCCGCGTCCTCGCCCGCGTCCACGTCCTCTAGGCCTACCTCTACCCCTCAGCATGCTGTATTACCAGTAGTGCAGAAACAGAACGCTCTAATTAAATGTGCCACTTATTGATCTGTGGTTGGAGGCTGACTTCGCTTACGGAACACACAGCAGCGGCAGGAAAGAATTTTGCGCAAGCCTGCTGTAACACTTAGCTGGCTGCGTATGAATTAGGACAACTACCCCCAGCAGAGACCCAGTACATTTGTGGACAGGAATACAGCGGTGATGTAAGAGGCAACACAGAGGCAGGAAAGAATTTTGCGCAAGCCTGCTGTAACACTTAGCTGGCTGCGTATGAATTAGGACAACTACCCCCAGCAGAGACCCAGTACACTGAGGACGGTCACAGGCAGCCCAAATAGATTTTTTTTCCCAAATGTTTTTGGAAAGGCCCACTGCCCATATACACTAAATATGTCTTCTGTCCCTGCCTCACCACTACTGGCCCTGGACAATGTAAAATTACTGCAGGACGCAATGCTCTGCACGGCCGATATACAAAAAAAAAAAAAATGTGCAACACTGCAAAAAGCAGCCTCCACACTACTGCACACGGTTAGATGTGGCCCTAAGAAGGACCGTTGGGGTTCTTGAAGCCTAAAATAACTCCTAACGCTCTCCCTATAGCAGCTCCGGCACCAGCAGCACTGTCCCTGATCTCTGTCAGAATGCATCTGTGGCGAGCCGCGGGAGGGGCCGATTTATATACTCGGGTGACACCTGATCTCGCCAGCCACTCACTGCAGGGGGGTGGTATAGGGCTTGAACGTCGCAGGGGGAAGTTGTAATGCCTTCCCTGTCTTTCTATTGGCCAGAAAAGCGCGCTAACGTCTCAGAGATGAAAGTGAAAGTAACTCGAACATCGCGTGGTACTCGTCTCGAGTAACGAGCATCTCGAACACGCTAATACTCGAACGAGTATCAAGCTCGGACGAGTACGTTCGCTCATCTCTAGATATACAGATAATTCTGACAGTCCAGTTGCAATGTCGATGGACCCTGTAGGAAGATGCCCCTCAATTGATGTCCTTCTGCAAGTCCTGACCATTTTTTCACCAAATCATATAAGGACTCTTCAGGTGAATTATCTGACAACCGCTACATAAATAGTGTAGCCAAATAGTGCTGTACTAGAGGATAAAAAAATTAAAGGAAGAAAACACTTTATGCTGGGTTCCCACGGGACGGCTTCACCGCAGAAATCTCGTGGTTTTGTCGCAGCAAAAAACTGTGAGATCTCCGCAGGATAAGCGCAGCTTTAAAACCACGGCGCCTAATTTTTCCATTGTAACCAGCTCTCCTATAGAGAGGAGCGAGGCCGCAATGAAAAAAAAAAGAATTGACATACTGTGTCCTGGGAATCCACGCCACAGCGCTGGCTAATGCCGGCTTTGCCGCGACGGATTGTCTGCCCTGTGTGGACGAGATTTTTGACAAATCTCATCCACATGGCCGGCTGCTTACGGTATTAGCGGGTGCAGGCGAATTGGCCGCAGAAAAAAATTCCTCAGGAAAATTCCACAGCAAAACAATTAGGCTTAACCTATATTAGCCAACTTTGGGAGAACAGGCATCTGTTAACATTCTCAGAGTTATCTGACAAATTTAATATCCCCAAAGCAAATTTATTTTAAAGATATGCAAATTACCCACCTCCTGAATCCCTTCCCCTTCTTTGAGAATCAATGTGCCATCTAAACTTGATGTTTGGTTATCACCCCTACAGGGATCAAGCAAAGGTCTGTCCACCTGTTATGCCATATTAAACCACCCCTCAATAAACCCATTGCAATATATCAACAAAAAATCGGAGGAAGATTTGGAAATCCAGTTCTCAGAAAATCAATGGTATGAGGCATATTCGGCAGTGGGCTCAATTTCTAAGTGTACTAATCACTTTGAAAATTCACACAAGATACTGTATAGATGGTACCTAACCCCATGCTCCTTGAACAAAATGGCCCCTCATTTTTCCAGAAACTGTTGAAGGTGCGGGACGCCAGATGGTACTCTGCTACATCTGTGGTGGGGTTGTCCCTATGTGTTCAACCTTTGGAATCAGGCCTTCCAGCTTGTTACAAGCCTCACCAACATCCAAATGTTACCTAACCCTGCCCTGGCTCTCCTAAACATAGACGCAGATTCACTCCCAAACACTTTACGCACTCCAATAATGCATATCCTGATCGCCTGCAGATCTAGTATCGCCCAACACTGAAACAGTAACGCCATCTCCTCTATTGCTGACATAATTAAATTAGTTAACAACTGTTGGTTTGAGGGCATGAACTCCTGTCCTTTTAGTAAAAAGGAAAGGTTGAGACGTGACTGGGCCGCTTGGCTTCAGAGTTCTTACTGCTGCTTCCCTGAATTGATTCTCTAACAACATTGAGTTTACCTTTGACCTATTGAGAGCCTATATATCTATCATTTGTAATTACGAATTGACAAGTTAAGACTATTTTTATTATTTTCCCATTATATTTGTTTTGAAATTATTCAAATTTAAATATTGCAAGGTGAAAATTCTATTTTCTCATATATACTCACAGAAATTTTGATTTGCTTTCTGTACTAAAATACTGTCAAAAATCAATAAACTATTGTTACAAAGAAAAAAATTCCAGAGCAAATCCGCCTCGTGTAAACTCAGCCTAAGGCTGCATTCCCACGAACGTATATCGGCTCGGTTTTCACGCCGAGCCGATATATGTCGTCCTCATGTGCAGGGGGGGGGAAGGATGGAAGAGCCAGGAGCAGGAACTGAGCTCCCGCCCCCTCTCTGCCTCCTCTCCGCCCCTCTGCACTATTTGCAATGGGGGGAGGCGGAACGGGGCGGGGCTAATTCTCAGAACTTAGCCCCGCCCCATCACATCTCTCCCCATTGCAAATAGTGCAGAGGGGCGGAGAGGAGGCAGAGAGGCAGCGGGAGCTCAGTTCCTGCTCCTGGCTCTTCCATCCTCCCCCCCTGCACATGAGGACGACGTATATCGGCTCGGCGTGAAAACCGGGCCGATATACGTTCGTGGGAATGCAGCCTTAGAGTGCAGGGTAGTACAGAAGGCTCATACCATGTTAGGTAGCTTGACCTGTGGCGCAGAAAATGTAACAAGCACCAAACCACATTTTACTACAAATACAAGTTATACATTAAAAAGGCAACTTTTTAGTATTTTCTGTCTTTATAATTATGAAGTTGTATCATTTTCAGTTTCAGCCTTAATAACATCCCTTATGTTCACATCAATAATTACTGTCATCAGTTTTTTTGTTTTTTTTAACTCGTTTTATTGAACAGTTTATATTTCGTGCATTGCATGAATAAACAACTTTGGTTACATCATAGGCTCTTATGGTTCTGTAATTACAATCAAATACGTTACATTAACATATGCTGGTATCATATTAGCACATGGCGTCAGTGGAGGGCCATAACTCCCTCGTGAATTACCGGTTTATTCTAGGTGCGGTTGCTCTCAGCAGATTTTGGAATCGGTCTTGCGTGAATATTGTGCTTGTTGATCCGCACCATCTTTCCCACACCTTATCGAACTTGTCGGGGCATTTTCTATTTTTGTATACTATTTTTTCATATGGTAGGATAGCATTAATTATGTTCTGCCATTTTGAGAGTGTCGGGGGCGTCTATCCATCCAACGCAAAGCTATTGCCTTGCGGGCGTAGAATAGTGTCTTAGTGAGGAGTATTCTGTCGTGGTATTGCCACTGCACTGTCATCAGTTTTAATGTCAAGCATTGCAGTCAAGCCAATAAAATAACTTCAGTGGTATGTACCCCTTTTCAAGAAAAGGACGCTCCACTGTTATAAACCTATTTCAAGAAATTAATCAAATAGAAAGAATGAATTATGCCCCAGCAACACCACCTACTGGAAGACAGCATTCTGGCAAGTCTATGTTAGGTCTTTTAACAAGCCTTGTAAAAATGACTGGAAATATAAGTCAAAGCCGGAGTCTTCTCCGGGAGGAAAAGATAAACCATACATAGCTTCCTATTTCCATGCATTTCTCAGAGGAGCATGGATGATCTTATAAGGCACCTCACTAGTTGCTCTCCCTAAGGACAAACCATACCCTTCCTGACCTACATTATAGACCTCTCACACTGATATGGGCCAATCATCCTAAAACAGCTGTTTGTGTATGGTCTATTATGTCCTTCTGGAGAAGACTCTGGCTTATAGTCTAAGTCATTGTTACAAGGCTTGTTAAAAGGTCTAACATTGACTTGCAGGAATGATGCCTTCAAATAGATGGCTCTGCAGAGGCATCATTCCATCTTCCAATTTGCTTACATTTCCATAGGAATATAGTTGACCTTATAAGTCTCCTCACTTGGATGACCTTAAATGTTTCCCCACTAGGTGCTCTCCCTAAAAAGAAACCATACCCTTTCTGACCTAAGAAATTAATTGGAAATATTTAGGCTAAGAAATGGTGTTTAAAGGTAGTTACTAACTTTAAAATAGTTTTCTGATCATTCAAATACAGAAATGTGGGTGTCAAATTCAAAATGAATAAACTTACATAATAGTTACTGCAGCAATTCCCTGCCATGGTCCGATACTGTCCTCAACATGGACAAATAGTCTGAGCCTAGCTGCAGAAACAAAACAGAATGTCTTGATTTTTGAGAGTTTCTAATTTTCAGATTTGTCACCAAAGATGTTTACTTTTAAAGAGTGTGTTGTGGCCATTTTAATAAGAAACAAGTCTGTTTTTATTAGCATCAGTGTTAGTAAGCAGGACATGTGTTCTGTGTGTGTTCAGTGCTGTTTTTTATACTGGTGTTTACTAATATTGTTTTGATACTGCCTAGCACTCTTAAGACATTCTTATAATTGATTTCCTTGCTGAAAACATGCCAAGGGCATTTGAAAGTTATTCATAAAAGCCTGCAATCTGTTCACATTTATTTTATTTATTATGCATATCAGGTAGTATTATATAGTAGCAGTTACATTGAACTGAACCCATAATATAGTAAATGTGGTTGCTTTCACAAATGTATTACTAGTCAACAAAGTTTTCAGGTTTGCAAACAATAAATGTATAATATTAGGAATAACACTTATATAGCGGTGCATGGCACAAACTTGGGTGCTACGTAACTCTCTCAGCAGACACAGTCTATAAGACAGACTGCTTAATATGACAGGAAGCTCATCATGCCATGCCTCCTGTTTGGCCTTTTGCACAGTGTATGCATGCTTTGTTAATGAATATGGCATCGGCTTAATAATGAAAATTAAGACAGACCCAGCAAAAAAAAAAACTTGATAAACAACTTGCACAGAGTGTGACTCTGAAGCACTCTCCACTGTTTATGGCACATTTAGAGATGTTAGAAAAAGTAGCACTGGAGCTTCATAAGTCTGGCATTCGCCCTAAATGTCATGTTTTACTGCATGATTGCACTACGAAACTGCCATTCCCTTCAACCTGTGACCTGCTGCATTTTTATAGTTTCAAAACTCCTCTGTAAATTCTAATATTCATATTATTTACAGTATGGTACAATATACCATTTATTATACACACCACAACTCAATAATATGATCTCAAGAAGACAACAAACAATATAAACCTTCCCTAATACCTAAAACCCTTTTATTTATAGGCAGCTGTCCTTTGTTTTTCAGACAAGACTAGCTTATTTCCCTTCTGAAAAAAGCTGCTTTTAACAACTTTATTTGCTTAGTTTGAACATCATTTCCATTGATTAAGATAATTATTTATGGTCATCATTGAAATGACTGTGTTTATTTGTCAAGAAATTTTATAGCAAGGAATTTCATGAAAGTCATAAAATGGTAAGCAAATTATGCATCTCCATCAAACTCGGGCTATTAAAAAGAGAGCTGCACTTCTAAATAGTGCCAGCATCATGTCCATATGTTGGCAAACATAATGCACAATAAAACAGGGTAACATAAACAGCAATCCAAAGTAAATATCTTGAATTAATTACTCTCCATGAAGTTCTCACATCAGGAGTTGAGAATACATATGGATGAGGAAGAATTCAAAGTAGGAGTTTTATTCTGACTTTAATTTCAAAGGTTTGTGTGCTGCGGCATATCCATGTACTAACATCAACAGAAGGAACAGACGTTGTGGAATCATGTGAAGCAAATATACCAATGCAATTTTTTTTTCTAAATTACAAATGCTATTCTGTAAAAACAAATCTGCATTTATTTCAAATTTAAAAAGTTGCATAAATAGTAGCACTTTGTCACCTTTTACCTGTTCTACTTGTTTCCAGCTTTTGTAGAGCAAATTTTTAACTATAGATTTTCAAATTTTAGCATTACAGGTAATGTAAGTAATTTTAATAAATGCTTTATAAAAAGTATAACACATTTGAGACAGTTTTAAAGTATATCTGAGTTTTCATCAAATTTTCAAAAGCTTTTTAATGACCACTGCATTGCTGCTGCTTGCACTCAGTTTGAGCCCTGTGAATGCAGTTTTCCATGTAGATTTTCCTATTTTTTCTGCTGCCCTGCTGCTTGCTATCCACTTACAGATGTGGGGCATCCTAAATGAGCCATTTTGCCAGCACTGTACTGGTCGGGACTTCTTTTCCCACACTTCCCATGCTGCCTTGCATAGCCCTGCACCAATCAGCTGCAAGGCAGCATCCGGATGCCTACCACTCTGTTGCATGCAGTAACCATTTCTTTGCTACTAGAGAAGCCAAATGTCTAACAACTGGCAGTGGATTGTAAAGGTGATGGAAGGAAGGCACTTCAAACTTCATTTTTACTGGTAAAGCAAAAAGAAATGCAATAAATTACAAGATTGATGATATACACATAAACTGTTAGATGAACATGAGTTGTGTGAAACATTAGAGTCCACTTAAGGCTACTTTTATACAAACTGTAACTTATTGATAAATCTTTACCAGAATTCACAAAACCTTTTCATTCAGGCCCTTGTTGTGCAATATTCTAAAATTTCAACTAATTGTACAATTATTTATTAAAACTATTTTTGTTTGGGGGGCGTGGCCAAGCAGCCGAACTAACCGGTCGCATGTGAGTGGAGCTCCTGCTCCAACCGATGAGCCTCTAATCCTGCACTCATCCTGAGGACTCCCAACCCCAACACAACACCACCAGAGGGAGATTAGGAGGAGACCGAGCCGCCGATACTACTCCTGGACACCCGCGGCAGAAACAACATCAGCGGGGGAACCGAGATCCCGCGGCCGCCGCTGTGCTGCACAGGGCGCCAACTAGCCGGTGAGATCACAGACCCGACACTGCACGTAGCAGGAAACAAGAGAGCCCCGGAATAACAGCGGCGCCCCTGCAGTGCCTGCAGCAAAAACACCCGACGGCGAGCACGTGTAGCCGCGGCCACCGCCGTCATCTTGCGGCCGACATCAGCTGGTAGACAGGTACCTGGACCCGGCGCAACCTCGCCAACACGAGAGGGGAGGGGGCGAGCTCCCGGCGGCGTCTCCACAGCGCCTGCAGTGAAAAAGGTGCCAGCAGCAGTCCCGCAGACCCGTGACCGGAGCAGCCGACATTAAGCAGACAGGGCTGATAGACCACATCGAGAGGAGACAGGCAGAGGAGGTGCAGAGAGATTCCCCTCCTGAAAGATTGGGGAAACGCTGGGGTCAGTAACAACCAGCTAAAGGCACAAAGAGAGAAAAGCACCAGTCAATACAATATATAAAACCCGGAAACTGGGAGTGAAGCCTCTTCTCCCGCCACATCTAATGGGGCGCTCGCTGGGGCAACTATAGAACACCCCCAACACTAAGAAAGGGAGACACGTACCCTGAAGAATCCTCTCAGCACCAAATAGAGGCCCTCATAGACATTCTAAAAGAAACCCAATATACTGCAAAACCCTCCCAAAGCGGGAAATATAAAACAATCCAACATGGGCCCTACCAGACAAAATGCATCTGTTGACAAATTAAAAGCATTTGCCAGACACGAGGCAGGTAAAGACTCTGGCTCTGAATCCACCTCAACAACTCTGGCGGGATCGCCTACAGAAAAGGACACTAACCCCGCCTCATCCAAAGGTACAGTCAAGACCTTGCAACAATTATCCAAGCAACTACTAGCGGCAATCCAGACATCCACGACCACTCTCACCAGTAAAATTGACGAAGTTAAAATGGATGTGAGCCTCCTCAGACAGGACCTTCAAAACTTGAGAGAGCAAGTTACAAACACGGAGGACAGAATATCCACACTAGATGATACCGTCTCTCCAATGTCGGCTGCAATACGAGACCTCACACAGAAAGCAGAATATTGGAGACAAAAAGCCGACGATCTTGAAAATCATTCACGACGAAACAACCTGCGCATATTCGGCCTACCAGAACGAGCTGAGGGACAAAGAACCGAAGAATTCCTAGAAAGGTGACTCCGTGAGCTTCTCCCCAATGCTAGTCTATCACAGGTCTTCGTCATCGAACGAGCCCACCGCGTGCCAATGAAGCCGCCAATACCCGGGGCCCCACCTAGACCTCTACTAGCCAAATTACTTAATTCCCGCGACAGAGACACTATCCTGCAAGCTGCCAGAAAAGGAGGTCCCCTACGACATGACAATGCTACAATATCCATCTTTCCAGACTTCTCGGCGGATCTTCAAAAACAAAGAGCGTCATTCTTCAATATTAAAAGGCAACTCTGAGATCTACAGCTCCCATACTCCATGGTATATCCAGCAAGACTGCGAGTGATCGACGGAGACCGTACCCGCTTTTTTTACTTCGCCATCCGAAGCTGAAGAATGGCTAACCACCAGACGACTAGAAAGACAGTAATGTATACATAACCTAACCATTCTCTTTCCTCCGTCTAGGTGTTGGGACTTCTATACTACGCACAAACGCGTTACTAAAACCATTTAATAACACTGTAAACTCTTGATTTAAAGATGGATCGTCCCCTCTTGCCCCCCCCTTTTCCCCCCTACCCGCAGACAACACAACCCATTATGTCTATGATACAACAGGACACTAGAAGAACCAGTGAGGGGACGGCCCCTATCTCCTTTCCCCCACCCCCCTCTCCCTTTCCTCCTCTATCTAAAGGGAGTCCAACTAACCAATACCTGATAGGCCATCGTCGGCTTATACTATTGACCCAACAACCCAATAAAACCTCAAGTATAGCGGAACTTGAAGCTATACTGTGCAGGTTTCCCCGAGTACTAGTTAGCCACGAATACTAAATTAGTGAAGACTAAGTTTGTTTAAACACAAGTTGTAAAAGTTATAAGTTAGTTGTATACTATTGTAATGCCTTTAAATTGTATGCATCGAATGCTTAATGCTACTTCTGAAAACATACTGAAATACTGTTGCACACTACACGATAACAATGCTATCAGGTGCTGCGGAGGGGTATCTGGTAGCCAGAATACCAAAGGAAACTATACCCGGATCCAATTAACCCCAATCTATCAATGGCTGGAAGAACCTTTGTGTCCTGGAACGTCAGGGGCATGGGATCAGCCAAGAAACAATCAACTATAAATTCCTTAATACGCTCATGGCGACCGCATATATTGTGTCTACAGGAGACCCACCTCACACCTGAAACCTCTAAAACTTTGTTAAAACCGTGGATCCAATGGTCAGCACATACATATCATACATCATATTCCAGGGGGGTATCCTTATTAATAGGAAAAACACTCAGATGGGAAGTAGAACAACTGAAAAGAGATTCCGAAGGTAGATTTATCTTTGTAAGATCCAAAATAAATAACGACCCGTACGTCCTCCTATGCTACCACAATCCACCATCAACGTCAACAGCCCTCCTGGCAGAAGGTATACAATTCGTTTCATTCTCACCAGATGCAACGATTGTCTGCATGGGAGATATGAATATGATCATGGACCCTCTCCTGGACAGATTCGAAGGTGGTGCTCGGGGGGAGGGAGGTACGGGCGTGACCCGCCTGGCATCAATAATCTCGGTGACGGGATGGCTAGATCTATGACGTGTGTTCCACCCTCACCAACAAGAATTTTCCTGCCATGTGGCTCATAACAATGCGCTTAGTCAAATAGACTATTTATTCGGATCCCCCTCACTATTCCCGAGAGTAGACTCCATAGAATTCCTCCCAAGAGGGGTCTCGGACCACTCACCAATCCGCATGATTCTTAAAAACCTAGGCCCGTCTGCGGTTAGGAGACAGAGAATACACCCATTCTGGCTCTCATTGCTTGGTCCGAATGATCGTATAGCGGATCAAATCCAAATATATTATGAAGCACACGAAGCAAACTCTGATATGATGTTGGTGTGGGAGGCGTTTAAACCATATCTTAGAGGTTGCTTCAGATCCTCAATCTCCTTTATTAAAAAAACCACAGCAAAAGAAGGGGAACAACTGGCGGAGCAATGTCAAATACTAGAAAAAGAGTTTATTTCTGACCCCTCAGATACCAAGAAAAACCAATGGTTACAAGCGGGCAGAGATTATCTACTATACTTAAAGGAGAAGGCACAGAGAAGTTTGTTCTTTACTCGCCAATCCTTCTTCGAGCTAGGCAATCAGTCCTGTAAATTATTAGCGTTTATGACCCGACAAGAAACCGCTCCTCCGTCCATACTTAGGATTAAATCAACAGAGGGCACAATACTTACAGGCCCCAAAGATATACTAGACAGATTTCAACAATTCTACTACGAACTATACCAAACCCAAACTAACTATCTCCCCACAGAATTAGAGACCTACTTAACCAATATAACATTCCCAGTATTGCAAGAAACACATAAGGCCCTATTGGACTCTCCCATTACAATGGAAGAGATCGGAAAGGCAATGAAGGATATGGCAAAAATAAGACCCCCGGGTACAGACGGCCTACGAGTAGAGGTCTATCTACACTACAAGGAAGAAATTACGCCACACTTACTATCGTTATATCAACACATATTTGAAAAAAATCACCTCCCAAAGTCAATGCTAGAGGCCAACATAGTCCTTATCTTAAAACCTGATAAGAACCCAGAGGAATGTGGGTCGTATAGACCCATCTCTCTCTTAAATACAGATTACAAAATCCTTACCAAAGTACTTGCCTCTAGACTAAATCAAGCAATCAAGGACATCATACACCCCGACCAAACCGGCTTTATCCCCGGAATGTCTACGTCAGATAACATTAGAAGGACACAGGCGATTGCACAGGTGGGATGGAGGTGGAGATCGAATTGGGCCTTGGCCTCGCTGGATGCGGCTAAGGCATTTGACTCAGTGGAATGGCCATATTTGATAGAAGTTTTACGACAATTTGGATTTGGAGAATCATTCATTAAATGGGTCTCTATCTTATATAACTCCCCGACAGCTAAATTAATGGTAAATGGCCTGACCTCCACCTCCTTCCCACTCTACAGGGGGACCCGACAGGGATGCCCGCTCTCTCCCCTCCTATTCGCAATTGCCATAGAACCACTGGCCTTGAGGATCCGGCAGCGCACACTATACAAAGGAATCCAGATAGGACCCAGAGAGGACAGGATAGGGTTATATGCAGACGACATAATACTCTACATGTCGGAGCCCCGGGGTACTCTACCATTGGCCATCTCTCAAATAGATGAATTCGGGAATTTCTTGGGCCTACGTATTAACTGGCAAAAATCCACCTTCATGCCGCTGAAAACGGGGGAATGGCAGACGGGAGAAGCATTTTATAAACTACAAATTGTCCCCCATTTCAAATACTTAGGGATCCACATTGCCAGAGACCACACCCAAAGTTTTGACTTAAACATCGCCCCTCTAGTAACAACCCTGCAAACAAAACTAAAAACCTGGAGTCCTCTACCATTGTCTGTAGCGGGCAGAGTAAACCTTATTAAAATGATAATACTCCCCAAATATTTATACTGCTTGGAGCATGCAGAGACAACTATACCACAGAAGTTCTTTAAAAAAACTAACTCATTAATAATATCATTTATTTGGGGGAAATCCAGAGCCAAACTCCGCATGGAGACCCTGCAAAGACCCAAAGAGTTAGCAGGAATGGCTCTACCAGACTTTAAAATATATTATCTAGTGGGACAAATCAGATATATCCGTCACTGCTTGTCGGGCTCTCCTCTCCCAAACTCCGAGCACCACCTGATGTTCTTCCTTTCGGAGGCATCACTCTGGATCCTCCTGGAAAAACCAGGTCTATTGACCAGACAGATGCTGCCCATCCATAGACTCGCAAGAAATGTATGGAGGGCGTGCAAACAATTGACTAAACAAGAAAATACCCCTTTGGAAACCCCTTTGTGGGACAACAGAGCATTATCACATCTATTGAACCTACCGGACAGACAGTTTTGGTCGAACTTGGGAATCACCACACTAGAACACCTATATATTGATGGAATATTGGCTTCCTTCGAGCAGCTACAACAAATATACCAAGTACCTAGAGTGGGCTTCTTTAGATACCTACAACTCAGGCATGCCCTGACAGCACAATTCCCAGAGCCCAGACGACCCTTCTCTGTATACCCACTAATAGGCATACTGCACACCCAAGGACCTAAAGGCCTAATCTCGGCGCTATATACCCACCTACTTTACTCCAAGATCCCCACCACGCCAATGACAGTGATGGAGAGGTGGAAAGAACTTATTATTGACTAATGAGGACTGGGAGACCGCGATGTCCACGTACACCGAGGTCTGACCAGCCGCAAATAATAAGCTAACCCAATTATACATTCTACATCAATTGAGCTGGAGAAGGGCAAAAAATAACCCATGAGTGGCTGTCAATTGCCCGAGATTAAGAGTACAAATTCCTTTCCAGTTCCACTATCAGGATTCTCCCATGTTAATTGTATGCGTGAGAAAATTTAGGACTTGCCCTAACTTTCTCACATGTAGTTAATACTACATGTGAAAAAAACAGGGCAGGGCAGGACTTATCTTCCTGCTTTTTTCTTTCAAACTTACACGCACTAGCGTGGAATTTGAGTAGTCTGGCAAAAAACAAAACTGTTTCAGCGGGAATATACTCCGTAACAGTGAGCGTATTAGCGCAAGCACCCATGTGCTTTTTCCCTAAACATGGGGAGAACATACAAACTCCATGAAGATGTTGCCCTCAGTCATAAAAATCAGAGTTGGAAGGGGCCTTTAGGGTCATCGGGTCCAAACCCCTGCTCAATATCGGATTGACTGAATAATCCAAGACAGATATCTATCCAGTCTCTGTTTGAAGACTTCCATTAAAGGAGAACTAACCACCTCCCGTGGCAGCCTGTTCAATTCATTGATCACCCTTACTGTCAGAATGTTTTTTCTAATATCTAAGCTGTGTCTCCTCCCTTTCAGTTTCATCCCATTGCTTCTAGTCTTTTCTTGCGAAAGTGAGAATAGGGCTGATCCCTTTGCACTGTGACAGCCCTTCAGATATTTGTAGACAGCTATTAAGTCTCCTCTCAGCCTTCTTCTTTGCAAGCTAAACATTCCCAGATCCTTTAATCATTCCTCATAGGACATTATTTCAGAACACTCACCATCCTGGTAGCTCTTCTCGGAACTTGCTCCAGTTTGTCGATGTCTTTTGAAAAAAGGGAATTCCCAGTACTGGACATGGTATTCCAGGTGAGATCTGACTAAGGAAGAGTAGAGGGGGATCATTACCAAACGTGATCTAGACTCCATGCTTCTCTTAATACATCCCAGAATTGTGTTTGTTTTTTTTTACTGCTGCATCACACTGTTGACTCATGTTCAGTTTGTGATCTATTAGTATACCCAAGTCTTTTTCACTTGTGCTGCTGCTTAGCCCAATTCCTCCCATTCTGTATGTGCATTTTTCATTTTTCTTGCCCAGTTGTAGGACCTTGTATTTCTTCTTTTTAAATGCCGTTCTGTTAGTCACCACCCATTGTTCAAGATTTTCTAGATCTTTTTGAATCCGCTCTCGCTCTTCTCTAGTGATAGCTGTCCCTCCTAGCTTTGTTTCGTTAGCAAATTTGATCAGTTTCCCCTCAATTCCCTCTTCCAGGTCATTTATAAAAATGGTGAAAAACACTGGGCCCAGGAAATAGCGTTATAGTACCCCACTTGACATATTCTTTCAATTGGATATGCAGCCATTTATGACCACTTTTTGAGTACAAGTATTTAGCCATTTGTGAATCCACCTAACAGTTGCCTTGTTAATCCCAAATTTTGTCATTTTTTCAATAAGTGTGGTGTGAGATACTTTCTCAAATGCTTTACTAAAGTCAAGATATACTATATATACCAATTTTTCCTGATCAACCCAGTCGGTGATTCTGTCATAGAAGGAAATTAGATTTGTCTGGCATGACTTGTTTGTTACCGACCTAACAAACAAGTAGGACCTATCTTCCCACATTTTTTTTCAAAATCCTGCACTATGACATTGAGTTTGAATGGCCAGAGGAGAATAAAAATCCTGTTCATGCACAACTATGCTCCATAGCAATGAGCATAGTTGTGCATTCAGCAGTCTGAAACTGCCCTTAGATGTACTATGTGCACCTTCATATTGGCTCCATGCACATGGCTCTAATCCATCATGGAGAAAAAAAAAACCTTCATACTTTCCTATTCACAAACATTATACATTTTACACTGCAGTAAAATACTACAAAACAAATCTGTCCTAAATGCTTTCATCTCTTTTATTGCTTATAGAACATTCTTTTCATTTATATTAGTTGATTGCATGTTCAAGCCTACGGGGAGTTATAATTCAGAAATCAGAATCCATTTGTTGACATCATCATTATATTTACATTTCATAATTGAATTGAATAGTATAATATCTTGTCGTCATCCATCAGTATCAAAGACTGTGATGTGCCAAAAGTGAGGAAGAACACGTATTAAAGCATAAGTGCAAAGCAATGAATTAGCAGGGATGAGTAATGACTGAATCAGTGACAAGCAATGTAGCAAAATCACAGGGGCAGACATAGAAAATGTACTCAAATCACAGGGGCAGAATAAGGATAAGGTATTTTGCAGCCCCATGTAGATAAGGGACATAGCTCTTCCACCCACATCACATGCAAGAGATTAACTGAAAAAACTGCAATGTAAATGATATATTTTAATGATAATTTTGGCCCCATAATGTCATGTCTTGAAAGAGCTGAGCCCCACATCACCTGTTTTGCACAATCCCCTAAATCACAATAATAGGTGATAATCGAAGTTTCACTCTGCAATTACACTAAAAAAGAAGCATGTTAACCCCTCGATGGTGCAGCTATGTTTAAAATGGCTGTGATTAGAGGTATCTCCAATCGTGGCTATTTAATTCCTTAGATGTGATGGTGGATGCTGACCACGGCATCAACATTTGTAGACAGAGGGGTGGCAGTAGTTGCCATGACTGCCTAGGGTCTAATGATAGCTCCCAGGCCTGCCATGGAATCAAGCCCATTAAGCTCTGCCCATGGCAGGGCTTAATATGGTTACATTGAAATATTGCAGTATATTGTACAAGCGATCAAATCATCACAAGTTCAAGTCCCTTATGAGGAATAAAATATAAATAGAATAGGTCTAATACATTTTTTTAAATATCAAAAAATAAAAATATTAAAAATGTAAAAAATTTATTGGCATTGCCACATCTGTAAAATTCTGAACTATTAAAATATTACATGATTTATCCCAAAAAATGAACACTTAAAAAAATTACACAATGGCAGAATTTAGCTTTTCCCGTCACATTGCCTCCCAAAAACATTTAATAACATGTAATCAAGTCTTATGTAACTCATGAGGGTACCAATAAAATATATAGTTTAATTTCACTGTAATCATAATCACCCGCAGAATAAGGTTAACAAGCTATTTTCACCACATCATGAGTGCCATAAAAAATGAACCCAAAGAACGGTGGCACAAGTGAAAATCTTTTCATTTCACCCACCTAAAAAATGTTTACATTTTTCTTGTAGTAAATTATATGGGTTATTAAATTGTACCATTATAACATAACTTGTCCTACAAAAAAACAAGCCATCATATGGTTATGTCAATGAAAAAATTTAAAAACGTATAGCTCTTGGAAGGTGAGGACAATAAAATAAAAACACAAATAATGTCTCAAGAGTGAAGGGGTTAATTGACCACTGCTTATTTCTAACCTCTTTAGGCTTGAACATGTTCACTAAGCATTAACCCCATGCATGGTGTCATCAAAACCAGCTGCCATGGAACATTTTACTGTCAGTCTGCCGGGTGCCCAGCTGTTATGAATAGTGGGTAATAGGCAAGATCTGAAACATCTGGCATTCTGCACCTATCAACTTCTGAGAACAAATCTAGAAATATTAGCTTTTCATGCCAACTAATCAAATACACTGTTGAGCATTTGCAAATGAATTGAAACCTTGAGTGGAAAAATCAAGATCAGAGTCGTATGTGTGATATGATGTCACTGCACATCAACTTAATAAAAATTAGTTTTAATAAAGAGCTTAAAAGCAAAAATGAAGCATGTGCACAATTTATAGACACATAGTAACATAGTATGCTAGGCTGAAAAAAGACAAATGTCCATGCAGTTGAGTCTGTTTTTAGCCCCCCACGTTGATCCATTGAAGCCAATTTACCCTTCCATAATGGAAGTTAGAATAATCCCTGGATCAACACTCTTCAGAGAAAAGTTATTTCCTGACACCAAGTCCAGCATTTGGAAGATCCTTGTATCAGCAACCCTTCTGACTATTTAATGTCTATATCCTGTAATGTTGTAGTGCTCTAAAAAGACGTATAGTGCCCCCTTAAACTCCTCTATAGATTTTGCCATCACCACATTCTCAAGCACAGCATTCCACCGTCTCCTCTGTCTTACAACATATTTCACAATATCACACTACACAGATTGCATTGAATGACTGGTTCATCCAATTGCAGTCACAGCTAAACAAGAAATAATGAAGAGTCTCTGGTATATACCAGATATAGGTAAGTGGTTGTAATGACAGCTCTGTTATGAGGGATGAATTACTGGTGCGTTACTGCATTGTCAGTGCAGGTATTCACTTTTTTGATACTCCTTCTTTGAGAAACTCATGTCAGTAGTATTCTAATGCACCTCACATAGAGCATTGATCATTCCATCAGTGTTGAGCGCTTTCTGTGCATTTTAGTTGGGCTGTAGAGATATCACTATGCAAAACTCTATTTATTGCTCCCTAGGATGATGATTAGCCGAGAAACACTTACACAAAAAAATGTAGAAGGCCACCTGAAAATCAGAACTTCCAAACATATAATAGTGTGCAAACAGCAGCAAATGAGCAGGTAAGGTGAACTTGATATATTTTTGAAAACTTGTTGAAAACTTGGGTATACTTTAAGGAGTACTCCATTGTTCTTCCTTTTCTCATAGATACAAACCCAGTATTAGTATAACCACATGGAATTAGGAAACATTAAAATGTAATCAGATTAGTTTCTTGGATCATTCATCTGGATAACTGTATGTATTAATTATACCTGTAGGACCAATGCTTAGTCAGAATAGCTCATTTTTGATCTGATTAGTACCTTTAACTGCAATTTGTCCACTGTGCCTTTATACTGAAATCAATCCTAGTTTCCAAAACCTTTAATTTCCAGGCATTTAACTGTTCTATGTATCAACATTTTTAACTTTTCCTAGTTTGCTTATATCATTATAATATATGTACTTCAATGGATTGTTCAGGATTAGAATAAAAAGGAATGCAAGTTTTTATTCCATGTAAAAGGGAGTTGGTATAATGCCTCTACAGTGCCACCTACTGTATTAGTAGGCAATTTTCCTACAAGTCAGTGTCCGACCTTTTTACAGGTCTTGTAACATAACTGGGAATGTAAGCTGAAGGCTGGTTCAATATTGTGGATGTTTTCAAAATACATTACATTTGTATGTCATCAATTTTTCATCTCTATTTGCCTCTGTTTTTATTATGGTCCATTGGGCAAATACTGATCCATATTTGCCTGATAGGAAAGAATACAAATGTGGAGGCAAATATGCAAAGAAATAGATAATGCTGTATTTTGAAAAATGCCATAAAAATAAAATCTGGTTATGATTAGCCCTACAGGTTTACATTAGCTCCGTATTATAGTCTCTCCAACACAGAACTATAAGGAAGAAAAAATATTCTCTAAAAGTGGCCAAACGAGGGTCTTCTTCAGAAGAGGATGATAACCATGTACCGTCATGCTGTTTCGCTGTTTTCTGCCCCTCAACATTGTGCAGTAGGTTTCTGGCTTGGTAAGTGAGGGACCAATGACGTGGTTCAGGAAGTGTACTTCTTTCACAAACACTAAATAAATTACTAAATTACAAATCTTTACTTAGGTTGTTTCTGGTAATGGGGCTAAGATAAAATACTACACAAAAGTCCTTCAAAAGATATGGTTCTAGTTTAGGAGATAGAAAAAGTACATCTTTGTTTTTCTAATACTGGACAATCCCTTTAAGTCAGCAGTTCTTACAGCGGAAATGCAGTAGTACATATACTTTATGATAACTCAAGGGCAAGTTAACTCACAGGAGTATGAGACAGGTGACACAGAAAGGAAATTAAGTACAACAAGAGAATTAAAATTCATCTAGGACAATTTTATTTTCGTCCCACGCGGCAAAGTATGGATGTGTCCACCCTTAACTGTTCTTGAATTTTGTGAAGTTATATAATTTATCAGGATAATAATTAAATACATCTTACGCCATCCACCAAAAAAACCCAGACAGATGCTGGGGCCTACTGTGCCTGGGGAGGCCCACTCAGCGGTGGGATCAGTCCAGTCCTTGTTCTGTTGTTTTTTTAAACTACTGTATCTGTGTCTGTGAGACCTATAGATTACTAAGTGGGCTCAGTGAGGTTTATAAATTACTAAAGAAGAAAAATGCCTCTTGAAAGTCCTGCCATATGTGGCAACACATGTGGCTGCAGGATGTCCTGAACATATCGCTGAGCTGTCTTTGACCATACAGCTACTTAGGGTGACCAACTGCCTTATGTGATGATGTCTCAGACCATCACGGCAGCAGTAGGGGCAAAGTGAAGCTCCACAGCAAAGGCAGGATTGAGACGCTCACCCCTAGGTCTCTACACACAAACATGGTCGACGTCAGAGCCAAAAAAACAAAACTTGGATTAATCACTGAAGACAACCTAGTTTTACTTTGAATCAGTCCAGTTTTGTCGTTCAGAACACCACTGAACACAGAGGCAACAGTGCATGGTGTCAAAGACAGTACATGTAATGGGCACCATGAGACCAAATGTGTTCAGCCAAGTACCTGGAAATGGTTCCGACAGACACAGGATCCTGTAGCGATAGTGCCACCTGTCTCTGGATGGCAGACAATGAAACAATTGGAGCAGCTTGTGCTTATTGGACGATCAAATGATCTGCTCTACTGGTGGTCTGTCGAGGGCATCCTGAACCCAGTTGCCTTGTATTCGTGTCCTCATTTATACACTGGTGCCAACACCTCCTAATAGCCTGTTCATAAAGGCCCAGGTGGTGGACAATTCATCATTACATCCATCCAACACTGTTAACTGGGCAAAATCTCCTTTTGTGTGATATGAGCATGTATAGTGGTTAGCAAGCTCTATAAAAGCAGAAAAAGAGGTCCACTACACACAAGTAGCCTCTGAGAGCCTTTTTATAGGCCAATGGTGGAAGCAGTTTTATAGCCTCAGGTGGCAAGACTGTTCATCCAATCACGCCACAACTCTAATCATTCGCATATCTGCCTGAGATGTAATTACATGGCATGTTCTACAGCAAAATAACAACTCCTTCTAAGTGCTTGCCAGCAATGAAGGAAACCCCCGGGGAGATGAAGGAAATCCCCGTTGCTTCCCCTCATCTCTCTCTCCAGCAACGCATATTTTTAGTCCACTCGGTTCGGCGTGGAAAGCTCAGGACTTCAGTGTGGTAAAATCGTCCTTTCAGACAATTTTCTGCAACTATAGTTGCAACTTTTTTGCACAGCGAATATCTGCGTGAATCTCACGCCTATGTGAACGATCCCTTATGCTGTATTAACACTTGGTGGATTTTCTGTAGCAGAAAACCTGCACCAAAATCTGCATCCAAATTCACATGTAAGGGCTTAAACAGAAGGGTGCATGCACTAATATGCACGTGAACCAGCATTTTTTTGACTTTTCAAACTCTGCGCTATTGGACATCAGCGACTGAAAAAAATGCAGTAAGATAGATACAGCCCTATCTTTCTAGCACAGAGTTGAAACTAAACTATTGAAGTGAATGGTTTGTTTTGTCTTGTTTTGTGGCCGTGATTTTCGTGTGAATGGGATTTGCTACTGCTGTAATACATTGAAGATCTTTCGCAGTCAATTCTGCTGCGGAAATTTTGCCACACATCCATCACATGGCTATATATATATATATATATATATATATATATATATATATATATATATATATATATACCCAAGGGCTTTGTAAAGTAAGTTCTTGATTTTATAAAATGTGTCACATATATTGTATTGGGCAGTATTAATTGTGTGGTATTAATATTCCCCTCAGTATGCAGTAGAGGTGTATTTTATTGTGAAACATAAAAGCTAATTGTATTATGAAGTGTTAATAGTTTTACTGTGGAGCATACATATTCATATTACCTATTATGTGCGTCTTATAGATAGCCTTTGTATTATTCAGTAATAATAATGCTTTTATTATGCAGCATTAATTATCATTTTATTATAATAATTAATCTTACTGTGTGGTATCAATGCTTTTTTTATTGTGCTGTATTAATTCTCATTTTAGTGCAGCATTATATGTCATTGTGTGCAGCATAAATGTACACTTTTTACCACTGTAGTAATGCTTATTTTATTGTAAAGTATTTTCAGTATATACTGTTGTATTAATTTTCATTCATTTTACCAAATGTTCACCAAATACGTTTATTCATATTTACCCCTCGGAGTTCTGGCAGTTTTTTTCTTTGCATTCTTTTTAGGCCCCCAGTGGGAACAACATAAAGAGGAGGCAGGGATTTTTCAATCCCCGGCCAGAAGAAATGAAGAAGACCAGGGGAGAAGATGAGTCGGAGCTGGTCAGCGCTTCTAGGTGATGTATTATTTAGGTTTTTTTCTGCAGCTTGGGCTTATTTTTGGGGTAGTGCTTGTATTTCAAGTTCCCCCCCCAAAATTCTCACTGTGGGGTGTCCCCTCATCACTGAAAACTGTGACAGTGCTGTCACAGTGTTCAGTGATGAGGGGACTCCCCACGGAGATGTTACAGCTGTTACAGTCATGCTCCTCAGCCACTGCTATGACAGTTGTGGCAGGGGATTCCTTCATCTCTGCCCGGAGTCCCCTCATCACTGAACACTGACAGGAGGGGACTCGCCGCGGGTATGAAGGAATCCCCTGCTCCAGCTGTCATAGCAGTGACAGAGAAGCGCAATCTTCTCCCTATGTTTTCAACGGGGCCGGCGCTGCTGCCACTGGCACCATTGACAACAAGGTGAAACCCTTGAATGTGAAAGCATCTAAGAGTTTCGCATCCAATGAATCCCCTGCTGCAGCTGTGAGAGCCGCAGCAGGGAATAGCGATCCTCTCCCATTGCTTTCAATGGGGACTCACTATTTCTGTGCAATTTTTAGCTTCGGTCACCTGTTTTTTTACACATGCATCATGCGATTTTCTTTTTAGCGCGCCTATTCATGCGCTAAAAAAATGCTTGTGTGACCGAGCCCTTAAGGATTGAAATTCCCTAAAAAATGGCTCAAGCATTTTTTATGCTATTGGAAAATCACCAAAAATAACACGTGAAATACCGTACTGTGCAAAGGTTTTAGGCAGGTGTGAAAAAAGGCTGCAAATTAAGAATGCTTACAAAAGTAGAAATGTCAATAGTCTATTTTTGACAATTGACAGAATGCAAAATCAATGGACAAAAGAGAAATCTAAGGGCTCTTCTACACTCGCGATAGATTTTCCTGCTATGCGAGAGTGAGTGAAAACACATGATTTTAAAACCAATGATTCTCAATGGTTTTATTTTCATTTGCGATGTTTTCACTCACTCCAAGTTGCGATATAAAAAATCTGTGATATCGCCCATTGTTTTCAATGGGGCCAGCGGCAGCAGTGCCAGCCCTATTGACATCAATGGGAAAAGATCATAAATTCAATGAATGGTTGAGCGCTGTCTTTCAATGGCTGAGTGCTGCCTCTGATTGGTCACAGTGCTCTGTTAATCAGAGGCAGCCCTTTCAGCAGGCGGAGATTTTAAATTCCCACCTGCTGAAAGCACTTCAGAACAGTTCAGAAGGACAAGTGTCTAGACGTGCCTGAGCCCGGGAGCGGCAAAGAGGTGAGTATATATTTATTTTTTTACACATTCTAGGGATGATTTTCAGGGAAGGTCTTATATTTAAAGCCCTTCCCCAAAAATCACTGCAGGGGTGCCAGCAGCCCATTGCTTTCAATGGGGTTGCAGAAGCGTCGGCCCCATTGAAAGCAATGGGAGAACATTGCACTCCTGTGTCACAGCTGTGACAGCTGTGGCAGGGGAATTCTTCATCCCCTCGGGGAGTCCCCTTGTCACTGGACACTGTGACAATGCTGTCACAGTGTTCAGTGATGAGGGGATTCCCCACGGACAGGGGTTTCACAGCCAAAAAAACCTGAATGCTGCAGTTACTTGTGTTTTGAAATCCGCTGCCCTATTTTTACTGCTGCTAATTTTTGTGCGCAGGTAAAAAACTGCCATTGAAAAGCATTGGTTCAAATAGATGCGGATCGCAAACGCAAAAACATGCGCAGCAAAAAAAATGCCTGCCTGACTGAGCCCTTATACAGTATTTATTTACTTACAGTTTTCACTTATTATTAACCTATATTTCATCTTTACTTTTTAAACTGTAACCTACTACTATATGCCTATATACAGGTACTCTACATCAGACTTGTTTATAGCAACATATGGTCTTATTAACAGATATAATAACCACCAATAAACACATATAATCACAAATAATTTGCTATAAGTGGCTTGTGTAGGAAACGGATTGTGGGCAGTTCAATTCTTCATGCTTCTAATTGCCACTTCAAACATGTAATATGCAGTCTACCCATGGAAGAACGCTTTTGAGACAAATATAGCTGTACACTGTTTTTTGCAAAAAAAGGCAACAGCAATTTGCTATTGAAGTTGTGCCAGTTTTCCAGGCTACTGAAGACTACTTCCTAGAACTTAGGGTAGTTTCAGATGGCCGTATGCACAACTACGCTCGCTGGTATAGAGCATAGTTGTGCATGACGAGGTAAATTTCTCCCCCCTCTCCAGCCATTCAAACTCTGTACCATGGTGCAGGAGTTTGAAAAAAGCATGGCAATATAGGTTCTGCCCTATCTTTAATGTACGTAGTGTTCACTTAATGCAGGAAAGATATGGCACGTCCTATCATATAAGAGTCGTATACGACCACACCCTTGAAGAAACCAGATGACACAGAGTTCTGATTATGTCCAAAGGGTACAGGCTCTGAAGTGAGCTGCCCCTTGTAACTTTTTTATAGGTAAGAGAGAAAAAAATTTGTTTCACAAATAGTGATGCAAAATGCCAAATGTTGTCATGTGAATGGAGCCTGAAGGGCCTTTTACGTAGGTCAACTGTTGCACGCTAAATCACCTAAGGCCTATTTCACAGATAATCCTACTGTCAAAGCCCTAAATTAAGCCCTAGCTGCAAAAAATTGTTTTAAAAAAAGAATACATCATCGAAGTGCTGTCCAGCTCCGCCGCATCTTCTTTCCGGTCCCCGGCACTGTTCTTCATCTCTTCTGGCTGGGGATTGAAAAATCCCCACCTCCTGGAAGCGCTGCCTCTGATTGGCTGCATGCTGTGACACAGCCAATCAGAGCCAGCACTCGATGAATCATTGAATGGCTGGGATTGGTTCAAGAAGCGCTGGCTCTGATTGGCTGAGCGTCACAGTGCACAGCCAATCAGAAGCAGCGCTTCCAGAAGGCGGGGATTTTTCGATCTCCAGCCAGAAGAGATGCTGAAGACGACCAGTGCTAAGGACCGGTGAGAAGACGGCCGGAGCCGGACAATGCTTCTAAGGTGATGTATTTTTTATTTTTTTTGTGCAGCTGGGGCTTATTCTTGGGGTAGGGCTTATATTTCAAGCCTCCCCCCCCTGCCCCCAATGAAAATCCTTGCAAGTGGTAGCACCTCTTGCAACTTTGCAATGCCACAAAATCGTGGCATCAGCATGAAACAATGCAGCGATATCTCGATAGCTAAATGCACACACTACCAATGCAATATTGCTGCAATTTTCTCGTGACGATGTTGTGTCGCCCATGTGAAAGAGGCCTAACAATTGCTCCTGCGTTTTCAGATAGTGTTGATCATTGCTAAGTGAATGAGGCGGAGTGTGACAGAGTTCACTCCAGGTGCCCGCCTCCATTTACAGTAAACAAGCAATCATTCATAGATGAAAGATTGCCTGTTAAGACCTAACAATGCAGCAATAGACCAACAATGGTCTGCAGGACAGATCTAATCAATGATTTATCATTGATCATTCTTCTACTGCACACATTTACACCTAAGGCCTTAGTCACACGGGCGTTTTTTCACACGATTTGCGCATCGCATGACGGATGCGCATGCGCAAATCGCGTGACCGGCGCCGAAAAATCGGCCAAAAAATCGCCCGAAAATCTGCTCCTAGCCGCGTTTCATTAGAAACGGGCCGGAGCTGTCCAGCGCATTGCATTCAATGGAGCCGGCAATACAGCCGGCTCCATTGAATGCAAGCGCTGCGGGCGAGTGTGGGATGAATTCTCGGGAAGGGGTTAAATATATAACCCCTTCCCTGCAATGCATCCTTAAATGTGAAAAAATAAAAAAAAAGGATGTACTCACCTGCTCCCGGCAGCTGGAGATCCCGGCGGCCGGCCTGCAGTGGGTGTGAAGGAGGTGTGACTCAGACTTGCCCCTGATTGGCTCAGCGCTGAGCCAATCAGAGGCAAGTCTCAGTCACACCCATTCATGAATTCATGAATGGGTGTGACTGAGCTCAGCCTCTGATTGGCTCAGGCTGAGCCAATCAGGGGCCAGTCTGAGTCACACCCCTTCACACCCACTGCAGGCCGGCCGCCGGGATCTCCAGCTGCCAGGAGCAGGTGAGTACATCCTTTTTTTTAATTTTTTCACATTTAAGGATGCATTGCAGGGAAGGGGTTATATATTTAACCCCTTCCCGACAATTCATCCCGCGCACGCCGGCAGCCCATTGCTTTCAATGGAGTCGGCTGTATTGCCGGCTCCATTGAATTCAATGGGCAAACATCGTTCTTCTCTGCCACAGCTGTTCCAGCTGTGGCAGAGAAGAATGATTTGTCTTCTGTATGTTCTCAATGGGGTCGGCGCTGCTGCCGCCGGCCCCGTTGAGCGCATATGGAGAAGAGAACAGGAATCGCAGATCGCAGATAGGTGCGATCTGCGATTTCTGTTCTCTAATTTATCGGACGAGCGCATAAAAAGCGCTCATGTGTCCGATACCATTGCAAAGCAATGGTTTTAAAAAATCGCCGGACGCATGCGCATGCGCAAATCGCGGCAATAAACGCCCGTGTGACTAAGCCCTAATAGTTAACGAACAATTTGCACAATAATTGTGCAGTATAAAATAAGCCTTTGGCCGGTTTCACACGGGTGACAAAATTGTGTGATTTTCTCGTGATGTGACAGTTAAACAAATCACATGTATGTAAAGCCCATACTTTAATGGGTTCCTTCACATTAGCGATGTTTTATAGCCTGCTACATTGCAAGAAAAAAAGATCACGGGTTGCTAAATATTGACGTGATTTGCAAGATTTTGCAGCCCATGTTTCCCTATGGAGTCTTCCTTTGTGTTGCATCGCATTGCATGAAAACGCGGTTTTCATGAGGTGCGATGCAACTTTCACAGTAGCAAATCCTACTGTTTCCGATAAAATTAACCCTAGCTGCATGAAAAAAAAAAAAACACTACATCACCTAAAAGGCGCTGTCCGGCTCCGCCGCACGTCTCATCTGCATCTCCAGCATTTGTTTGAAGTCTTATGGCAGAGCTTCCTGGTCAGGGAAGCACTCCCTCTGATTGGTTCTCGAATGCTGCGGCTCAGTCATTCATAGTCAGTGCTTGATAAACCAATCACAACCATTCATTGAATGTATTTTTTAAGCAGATAGGGCTTATTTTTGGGGTAGGGCTTATATTTCAACCCCTTCAAAAAAACCCTGGCAACAGAGCGCTACAAAGTTGCTGTGATTTTCTCGAAGCAATATCACTGTCGCTCGTGTGAAAGAGGCCTAAAGACTACTTTTATATAGGAGGATAATCTGCCTGTCATAAGAAGCAGTGACTGACAATGAGCATGTCGGTCAGTGCCTGCTACTTTTGTCTGCACAGGCAGATTATCTGCAGGATGGGTATGAACAATCTTTAGTACAATTGTTTGCTATTATTGGTCAGCTGCATATGTACCTATTCACATAGAAGATCTGCAACTGACCAGCGAGTATTTTTATGCTCCCGTAAACAAGCTGATTAGCCGACAAATGAGCATTTGCTTGTTTGTCAGCTGATTGTTGGCCCTTTGCATGACTTGATTATTGAATAAATGAACATTCAGGTAAATGACTGTGCCTAATAATCAGACCAAACAAACAGACAAAGATGGCTGCGCTAGCTTCTCTAACTACCTGACGCTCAGTGTGCATTAGCTTGTAGTGTCTTACACTACTGAGGCCTCGGTCACACGGGCGTTTTTTCCCGCGATTTGCGGATCGCATGACGGATGCGCATCCGCAAATCGCGTGACCGGGGCCGAAAAATCTGCTCCTAGCCGCGTTTCATTAGAAACGGGCCGGAGCAGTGCAGCGCTGTCCAGCGCATTGAATTCAATGGAGCCGGCAATACTCACCATTCATGAATGGTGAGTGAGAGCTGCCTCTGATTGGTGAGGACTGTGACCAATCAGAGGCAGCTCATTCAGCAGGCGGGGATTATAAATTCCCGGCTGCTGAATACTACTCATAGCAGTTCAGGAGAACAGCCGGCCGGCCGCGGCTGAACTCCGGCTGCCGGGACAAGGTGAGTATATATTTTTTTTTTTACTTTTTACACATTTCTGGATGAATGTTAGGGAAGGGCTTATATTTTTAAGCCCTTCCCGAAAATTCTTTGTGAGATCGTCCGCAGCCCATTGCTTTCAATGGAGCCGGCTGTATTGCCGGCTCCATTGAATTCAATGGGCAAACATCATTCTTCTCTGCCACAGCTGTTACAGCTGTGGCAGAGGAGAATGATTTGTCTAGTATATGTTCTCAATGGGGTCGACGCTGCTGCCGCCGGCCCCATTGAGCGCATATAGAGAAGAGAACAGGAATCGCAAATCGCAGATAGGTGCGATCTGCGATTTCTGTTCTATAATTAATCGGACAAGCGCATAAAAAGTGCTCATGTGTCCGATACCATTGCAAAGCAATGGTTTTATAAAATCGCACATCGCATGCGCATACGCAGATCGCACGGAAAATCGCCCGTGTGACCGAGGCCTTATACATATGAATGCTTAGTGTGTATCAGGTAGTCAGAGAAGCAGTGCCTCCATCTTTGTTTTTCAAGGCCTAGAGTGTTGCTTTAACTCTAAAACCAGACAGTCACTACCTGCTGGTGAATTCTGCTATTCTTGATGCTTTGCATGATCCTTGAGTTTAACTTATTTCTCGATATTGTTGGATATGTGGAGCCACTCAACAAGGTACATAGGCTCTGGAGAAAAGATAGTTTAGGTGATTTCTCACAAAAAAACAAGTATGCTACATTAGGTAATGTCAATGAAATGGTACTGACAAATTAAACGGTAATCTCTGCATTTCAAAGTGTAAATAACAGAAGCGTTTCAACTTACATTAAACAATTGATTCACAAGCTTTTTTTTTTAGAATTGGACAGAGCTCATCCTAACCAATAAAGCTTTATTGTACTGAAATGAGAGAAAATTATTTATGCAAAAATAAAGAGGATTATAATATATATCGTATTAGGAGTAACCTTAATTCAAAACTCAAATGAATCTTGTAAATTAAGACCTCTGCTTTATAATCATAGAATAGAAGTCTGAAGAAAAAGACTTTAGGTCCACAGTCTTTATTTACTGTAATAGATGGCAAGTTAAAATCGTTCCATATGGAAATTTTGTGGAAGAAATGACTACTTTAAAGTCCTTCTGATTTCAAATTACAGATGCAGAAAATTGAATGTCATACAAACACTATGATGATGTATTTTCAAAGTGTCACAAAAAACTCTCAACGGTAATGATCTTTACATGAGAAGAGACAAGCATCAATTATATAGTTTTATAATTTCTACTACCCCAATTAGGTGACATAATTGCATTTCCATGAAAAATGCAAATGAGTCCATCCCTTCAAGTGTACTCGGAAATCATAATTGTATCATTTGTTGGAAACAGTGCATAAAAATAAAATGCTAACTACTAGTATTCAGTAGTTCTAAATTACAGCTTCAGATTTCAGTATCCATCAATGTATAAACTGGATAATATGCTTAGGTCCTTAAAGAATTCCAAGGATATCACAGTGGTTGGCAAAAAAAGAGAATTTACTCTGCATTTGAATTTGTTATGACTGCTGATCTCAAGTAAGGAATAGAGGGTCCTAAAAGTTTTTCTTTAAATATGCACTTTATTTTTTATTTTTAATTTTTGCTATGAAGAATCCAGTTCTGTAACTAGTTTCCTCCTGACAAAAACTAAAGCTGTCTTTTTCGACAGTAGCTTTGATTTCATATTCCATTCTTGAATATGAAAGCTGCTCTGTGATTGGTTGCTGTAATAAAAACAGTTTTTCTTTTGGACAATTGTCATAAACCTGTCCCATTAACTGGAGGAAACAAAATGTTGTCAGAGAGCTGGTCTCTTGATCTGGATGCTGGAAGAAAAGTGCAGGAAACACAGCCTGGAGGGACAGAACCACCGCTGAAGCCTGTGTGTGGCTGAAGAAGGTATGAAATTTTTCTTTTTTTTTTTTTACATCATTTTGTGATTGTTCTTTTTTTTTAGTGCTAGACAATCATTTTTTTGTATTATAAAAATACTTTTTATAAAATCAGTTGCTTTTGTGTTGGTCATCCCAAAATCTATACAATTTTTTAATTTTTCCATCAACAGAGCTCTATGGGATTTAATTGTTGATTTCTTGGTACATATACATTTTTGATTATTCTTTATTCCTGTTTAGGGGAGCTGTTATGACTCCTATTATAGTTGCTCTGGCATTGTTTTTGAGTTTTGCTTTTTTGTAATGTTATTTACCATATGTATTAAGCTACTCCTAGAGGTTATACAGCCATACATTTTTGAAATGTCTATCAATTGACTCAATCAGCACATCCCCTGAAAATGCACCATAATCTTATATCAGCAGTTTTCTCAACATCTCAATAAAAGCTCACTTCAGGTCACAAGTAGAAAAGTGAAAAAAACTAAAAAGTGGTAAGGCTACGTGAATGGGTGAGGGATTTGGAAAAATTGTAGGTAAATGAACCTGCAGAAAATATAATTCTTTTCTCTCCCTAATCGGAGAAATCCTCAACAAACATTGACCTATCTTCTCACAAGATCCATACTTGACAGATAATATTTCGAAAAAAACAGTAATTATCTTTTGACGGGCAAAAAACCTTAAAAAAAGTTTGAAACCAACGAGATTAAAAGGGGTAAAAGCAAAATCAAATGAAACAAGTTTTTTTCAAGATATAGTGGGCTGTTTTGATGCAACGTAAGAAAATGCAAATGCTGCTTCAATATTACCAACAGAACTACCGAATGTGCAAGCTTTAATAAAGGGGAAGACTTTAAAATTAAACACTTTCTCAACTGTTCTTCCGAGTATGTTGTATATGTTTTACAATACCCATGCCATTTATAATATGTTGGCTGCACCACATAATATTAAGGTGCAGAATCAACAGCCACAGGTTCAATATAACATGGATTTCTGAAACACGGTGTATCAAGACATGCGTCCATTAAATACAATTCTAGTTTTGACTATTTTAAAGTGATAGCCCAAAGGAAAATCCAAATAGATTCGAAGCACTCAGAAGACAAGAGATCTTTGAGTTAAATACAGTGTTCCCTGCAGGCCGAAATGAGGCACTGGAAAATGTTAAATATGATATATTTCTAAGACTGTGGGACAAATATTGGACCTGGGATCTACATGCACTTTTTGTAAATATTGTGTCAGTCACATGTAACGTCATTTTGTGAAAACCTATATGCAATCTTCTGAATAGTGCTTTGTATCCTTTCTCCTCCTTTATTCTTTTTTCCAGCTTTATTAAGTTGCATTACAGGCAATGTTTTTTTCCAACTTTATCATGTTAATTGATAGACATTTTTCTTACTTTTTTTCCTCTCCTTTCTCTTTCCCGCCTTTATTACTTTATAAACCTGGGGAGATGGTATTCACCCTCAGCTCTGCCTCTCTGCCTGATACACTATGCACATACCAACAGACAACACAATGGTAAGTTCTCTACACCTAAAAATTATGCTTGAGTCTGCCTATTGTTGTTTTATTTGAAATCCACAACTAGTCTTTTAGTGTAGAACTAATCACAGGGACGGAAAAAGTCTATAGAACTAAAGCTAAGCCCTTTTCACAGTAACAGACTAAAATATAAATTCTTTATTAGGGATATATTAAAAGACATAAATGGGCTAACACACAAACAAAAAAATATAAACCAGAAAAGTCCGTAACTTTTTGGTATACCACTGGCCTCCACTCAAAAACCGGATATGTGTGTGGGGCCAGATAACAGATCAGTGCTACAAGCAAGTAGTAGGAAGAGCTTAGTCACTTCCTAAACTGGTAAAGATCATACAGCATCAAGATTTGGAGGTATGATGCTCCTCTAACTTGGTATTGAAGTGCTGTAATGATCTACCAGAGTGATTGCTGTCTTAGACAGTATCCAACATAGGGACGTGTCAATATCTCAAACTCTTTAACATCAATAACAGGCAAAGAGAAAAAAAAAAAGAAAAAAAAAAATTTCCTATAATAAGGATTTTTCACAATCGGACACTCATAATGGGAGTGTTTAAATAAACTGTGCTCGACGCGTTTCCCCACAAGAAAAATTGTGGTTCATCAGGAGCTTAGATGAATTCGACAGGCATTCGTATAGCACTGTTTGTAGTAATGAATTAACCAAAGATGTTTAAGATGAAGTCAGATAATACAAGTGGTGCAGTGACTTAGAGACAATCTGTGTGATTGCTCAGTATGTCAGATGCATAGAAGCAAAATTGCATGTTAGGCACCAACTAAAGAGATACAGGTATACTCCCAGCATTAGTATGCAGAGTATGATCTCTCTGCTCAATCTTAACTAATGGGGGTTTGTAAGTAGGAAGTCTGAGAGATATTGGCTCAGTATATTATGGAAACTGCAGCCAGAGTATAGGCTCCCTGAGTAACAGAGAGCTATAAAGCTGTAAATCTGGATGCAGCATCAGCTTGGCAGTTTCAATAATAGCCCAGGCTCATCAAGGACTGTCTCATCTTGATGATATAACGAAAATCAGATGAGGATGTTAGGTATATAGAAAATGGTCACCATATAAGTGTGGCCACCTCTATAACCAGACTAAACTTCAGACCTAAGCTGAAAATATAGACTTGGTGTAAAGAGCCTTCCTGCATGCTACCAGGTATAGAGTAGCAGCAGGTTTCTCTGATCTACTCCTTCCTACAAAGGATAGTTGTTATGCCCATGCATCAAACGGTCACAAAGCACCAAAAATAAATAAGTAAATAAATAAAGAGGTATCAGATGAATTCGACAGGCATTCGTATAGCACTGTTTGTAGTAATGAATTAACCAAAGATGTTTAAGATGAAGTCAGATAGTACAAGTGGTGCAGTGACTTAGAGACAATCTGTGTGATTGCTCAGTATGTCAGATGCATAGAAGCAAAATTGCATGTTAGGCACCAACTAAAGAATACAGGTATACTCCCAGCATTAGTATGCAGAGTATGGTCTCTCTGCTCAATCTTAGCTAGTGGGGGTTTGTAAGTAGGAAGTCTGAGAGATATTGGCTCAGTATATTATGGAAACTGCAGCCAGAGTATAGGCTCCCTGAGTAACAGAGAGCTATAAAGTTGTAAATCTGGATGCAGCATCAGCTTGGCAGTTTCAATAATAGCCCAGGCTCATCAAGGACTGTCTCATCTTGATGATATAACGAAAATCAGATGAGGATGTTAGGTATATAGAAAATGGTCACCATATAAGTGTGGCCACCTCTATAACCAGACTAAACTTCAGACCTAAGCTGAAAATATAGACTTGGTGTAAAGAGCCTTCCTGCATGCTACCAGGTATAGAGTAGCGGCAGGTTTCTCTGATCTACTCCTTCCTACAGAGGATAGTTGTTATGCCCATGCATCAAACGGTCTCAAAGCACCAAAAATAAATAAATAAATAAATAAAGAGGTAAAGCCTGTGGCTCTGATTAAACACTCTGATTATGAGTATCCGATTGTGAAAAATCCTTATTATAGGAAAATTTTTATTTTTTATTTTTTTTTCTCTTTGCCTGTGATTGATGTTAAAGAGTTTGAGATATTGACACGTCCCTATGTTGGATACTGTCTAAGACAGCAATCACTCTGGTAGATCATTACAGCACTTCAATACCAAGTTAGAGGAGCATCATACCTCCAAATCTTGATGCTGTATGATCTTTACCAGTTTAGGAAGTGACTAAGCTCTTCCTACTACTTGCTTGTAGCACTGATCTGTTATCTGGCCCCACACACATATCCGGTTTTTGAGTGGAGGCCAATCTTTTAGTGTCGACATTCATCTGAGAGCTGCCCCTGAGCCAATCAGTTGTTCAGAGCAGTTCAGGAGGACTGCAGCCGGCCGCGCTGAACTCCGTCTTCCGGGACCAGGTGAGTATATATATTTTTTTTATTTTTACACATTTCTGGATGAATTGCAGGGAAGGGCTTATATATTTAAGCCCTTCCTGACAATTCATCCCGCAATCGCCGGCAGCCCATTGCTTTCTATGGAGCCGGCTGTATTGCCGGCTCCATTGAATTCAATGGGCTAACATCGTTCTTCTCTGCCACAGCTGTTACAGCTGTGGCAGAGGAGAACGATCTTTACGCTGACAGTGGGGGGGGGGTCTCACTCTTGCCACTATTGTGGCTTAATAGTGGGACCTGGGAACTTGAGATGCAGCCCAACATGTAGCCCCTCGCCTGCCCTATCCGTTTCTGTGTTGTTCCCATCACTTTCTTGAATTTCCCAGGTTTTCACAAATGAAAACCTTAGGGAGCATTGGCGATATACAAAAATGCTCGAGTCGCCCATTGACTTCAATGGGGTTCGTTACTCGAAAGGAACTCTCGAGCATCACTGAAAGTTTGACTCGAGTAACGAGCACTCAAGCATTTTGGTGCTCGCTCATCTCTAGTACTAATGTATTCCCACATGGAAGCGTAGAGTTGTCAAGCTCTAGTGACCAAATGCAACTACTACCTCTGCATACCCTACAGACATTGTTGTGCAGAGTTATGACTATAGTTTTGAATAGTCATAGCAATGTATAGCTATAAAGGTTGGCAACCTTTATAGATAGACGATTGATGAAAAATTGATTCTGCAGTGTATGAACAGCTTAAAGTGTCACCCTATATTCACTCTCCTGCTGAATCGTACATTAGTTATGGAGTGACGCTAGTGACATACTATAGAATGCTTGAGAATGTTAATTAGAATAGCACTCATGCACAAGACTACTCGGGTAATGTACAGTTCCCTTAGAAGCTATTCTGGACAGTGTGACAAAGTACTATTGCATCCATAAATCAGTTGCCCTAATAGACCATAAACCACTAAGATAAACATTTGACTAAAATACATAATGAAAAATATACTTTCAGTAAGCACAAATTTCAAAACAATATGACTGCTAAGCCTAAAATGAAACAATGCTGCTTTAAGGTTCAGTGAACATATTTAGTGACTTAGACATTGATAAATTTGAAGGTTGACAGAGCAAGTAAATGTGCAATTTTTCATGGGTTTAGACACTGTAGTGAAATGTTACATATGATGTAATAAGTCAAACAAAAATGCTAAATTAATGCATTTGAATTGTGCTGAAACTTGAGATAGAACTGTTTAGCTTGACAAACAGCGAAGAACAGCAATTTTAAGTATAATTTTCCATGTATCAAAAAAATGTTAGCAACTGAGAGTATTACATAAGCATTAGGTGATATAAGACGTAAAACAGGCTGGAAAATGGCTCTTGGAAGCCCTTCCATGAGAGGCAATAAATGTGGCTGCAGGAAGTCCTGAACATATTGCTGAGGTGGAATTGTCCCTCATACTACTAGTAGGGGTGACCATATGTGATGGCCCTCCAAACTAACACACCAGCAGTTGGGGCAGTGGGCTACTCAACAGCAAAGGAAGATTGAGGCACTTACCTCTAGGTTTCCAGATATGAACATGGCCATTATCAGCACCCAAACTAAACTTGGATTTATCATTGAAGATAACCTAGTTCCACTCTGTAATAGTCCAGTATAGTCATTACCGACTAAATGTCCTTCAGCCAAGTGCCTGGAAATGGCTCTGACTGTCACCAGATCATGTACTAATGGTGTCACTTGTCTCTAGATGGCAAACAAAAAACATTTAGAACTGCTTGTGCTTGTCAGACGATCCTTTCTATTGGTGGTCTGTTGATGGTGTCCTCAGCTCTATCCCCTCGTGTGCCTTAATTCATCCACGGATCCCAAAACTTCATAACAGTCTTGTCAGAATACCGCAGGTTGTGGGCAATTTGACAATATGACCATTTAGCTTTTCACATTCCATTTATGCGCATCCTTTCAAACTCTGTTAACTGGGAGACATCTCTTTGATTACATCCTAGAGGCATCTTATGGTCAACAAGCGCTACAAAAAAGAGGTCCACTGTATACAAGTAGTCTCTGAGAGCCTTTTTACAGGCCAAAGGTTGAACAACGTTTAGGGCATCAGGTGACAAGACAGTTTACCTAATCACGCCACAACTCCTATCATTTGCATATCTGCCTGAAATGTAACTGCATTCTGAGTTTTGCAGCAAGACAACAACTCCTTCTAGATGCTTGATTTTCTTTTAAAAAGAGTATAATATATATATATATATATATATATATATATATATATATGTATATATATATATATAATCATAGAATTGTGGGGTTTGAAGGGACCTCCAGAGTCATGTGGCCCAACTCACTGCTCAATGCAGGATTTACTAGATCATCCCAGACGATATCTATCCAATCTCTATTTGCAGACTTCTATTAAAGGAGTACTCCCCATCTCCCGTGGCAACCTGTTCCACTCATTTGTTTATTTGTTCTTCATAGGCTCCTACATGCCCTGATGGATCTCATCCAAACTTGGTGCACATACTCTTCATGATCCAACTTGAAATGCTTGGGGAAAATTCAACTCTTTGTTGCTCATAGCAACCAATCACAGCACAGCTTTCATTTTACTAGAGCAGTTTAAGCAAAGATCAGATTTTTTTTACACAATTTCAATAAATGAGGCCTATTGTATAATCTAACCTATAGTGAAATGAGATGCTTTGTGATTCAGCATTGTGAATAATTTAGATGTGTGGTGGATCTGGAATGCCTCAGAAAAAGCTGCCACCATTTGGACAAGTCTAGCTGAAAGTAAAGAAAGTAAAGTTACTGCAAAGGGAATGAAACAAGCAAACAACGTGACCAATGACTTAAGAATGAGTTGGAAAGATCCAGGACATCAAGGGCTGCAGAGACCTCAGAACAGCATGAGGCCTGAAATAAAAAAGAGAGGGGAAGACGCAGTGAGTAATGGGCATCAGAAACCATGAAGCAGTGTGAGGCCCAATTTCATGTATCACAGAAAAGAGCCACTACATCAAGGACTGCAGAGACCTCCGTTAAGCATCAGGCTCAGATTTAAAAAAAGAAAGACAGAGCCAGTGGATCAAGGATAGCAAGAAATTAGAATTGTCTGCTGGAAGATTTCAATATGAACCTTATAAACACTGCATTTGAATGTTATTAGAAAATGGTGGATGCTTTCCTGTATCTGTCTAATTAGGCCAAAGACAACAAGTAGTATTTTTAAGTAGGAAATAGCATTAGAAAAAAATATATATATATATGCCAGGTATAAAAGCTAATATATAACATTAAGTATGCAAAAATATAGGCTGGCACCACTTAATACGCATTCGGAATAAACCTGGCTGCACACCATATAATACCGAACACAAAAAACAAAAAAAGAGCTAGAGATGTGCACTACTCGTCAGAATTAGCAAAGATGACAATCTTTATTAACATGTATGCTCCAAACTAAAACATGTATAATGGCTTACAAGAAGAGCCACTGCATAACACGTCAGGGTGCTTACCAATAAATAATAATCCAAAATAGTTCAAAATGTATAAATAGTACAAAATAGGAACCCTTCGTGCTCCCTCAGAATTAACATAAAATGTTCAAAAATAGACAATCACAGTTGTAAAGTGTTATTCAAGCTGAACGGTGCCCTCTTTACTTGGAACATGTATATAGACCAATGGTTAGAGATCCCCTGTCAGCAAAACGCCACTACCACAGCAGCTACCTCTCCCTACCTCCACAAACACATAGGTGCTGGGCCTGAATGGAAAAGGGGAAGAAAACCTCTGCTACACACCAAAGAACAAAAAGATCAGGGAAGCTGAAATCCAACTGCGCAATCCTTATCTCCTCCAACATTTGCCATGGGGATAAAGTTGTGATATCCTCATACACAGTATATGGTTGGCTGATCCACCATTGGGTCAATATACATTTAATGTATGTAGTCAGAAAGAATGGATTAGCTAGTGCTTTTTTTATCCCTATTATGCTACAATAATATATCTGTAAGGCACTTCTGTGTTTCCAGAGAGGTCAATGAACCCCCCACGTATTGCCTGTAATGGCTTTGTCAGGCATGTTGAAATACTGAGCACTTGTGTAACTTCTTATAGCATAATACTATTCAGACAAGTCATAACACCTGTGTGGCTTGTATGCCATTTGCCATGTGCCTTGCTCGCTGCACTCCCAAACCATGCAATTGTCCCGCCTTCCAAGCATGGGACAGATGTGAGGTATTACACCTTGCCTGCGCTGAAAATAAGTGCTGTATTCTAGATACAAAAACATACATTGTTGCTGGTACTATTGTTATGGGAAGAAATCATATTCCAGAAGATGTCACTGGTCTGCTCCAAATTGGTTATAATGAGAAGCATCATGCATGATAACGTATTTGAACTGACTGGTGTTATCCATCAGTCTGCAATACCCTTCTGATTTATTCAAAGGAATCAAAGGAATACTATACAGATATAGTTGAGCATGACACACCTATTGCATGAAGGCCCCCCAAACATCATAACAACTAATGATTGGCCTAGTATGTAATGATGCTAACGATTAACATATGTTTACACCCCAGGTGTATGCCACTACCAAACACATCACCATTAAGTAGATGAGAACAAACTACACTTATACTGTGTTCATTGTGCCTGGACCAAAGGAATGCATTAATAGATAAGAAGCTCCCCCCCCCCCTTGTGTGTCATGTGTCGGGAACCATGTGTAGGGGTCTACAGAATCTAACACACACACCAATGTACAATATTGAACCAGTTAACCATTTAACTGCTAGCTATTTCCTATTAAGGGCGCCCACCCACTGGCGTTTGCGATTTCCGTGCGGGAAAAACGCAGCGTTTTCCGCGCGTTTTTGGCGCGTTTTCCGCGGCTTTTCCGTTAATTTCCATTAACATTCATGGGTGCATTAAGAGAAAAATAAGGACACATATGCAACTGACAGTTCCTATGTTAAAAATTGCAACGGACTGAAAAAAAAACCGCAAGTGGACAGGAACACATTCAATTCTAATTGCTCTTGAGAAAAAACGCAAAGGAAAAAAAATCGCCAGTGGGTGGGAGCCCTTAAGGTAGATATAACAGTATATATATTTGCCTAGACTGATTTAAGAAACACATTTATTATTATTACTACAACACTATATAAAATGAATAAGCATTGCAAATGAACTTAAAATGGTTGGTAAATCCTTACTTTATAATAAAACACCCCCACAGACTAAACTTAGCAATGTGGAATTTCCAATATTGCACGTAAATTATGCACTGAAGTCCCTATGACAGCTCCTAATGTCACAGTAGATAATATAACCTCAATGTTACATGTATGTTACACATTAAGGTCCCTATGACAACTATTGATGTCACAATAGATAATACAGAAATTTCCTGCAACTAATGATTGTATTTGTGCACATGGTAATGTCAACAACAATCAAACCAACCAGATCTGGGTGCAGGCTACAATATATCTATCAAACCACACAAACTTTGAGAGAACATATCATCATTGTGCATTATGTGTTCCACTGTTTGCATGTGTGATGTGACAATAAGTTCTCAGACTAAAGAGCGCTCAGAGAAAATCTGAGCAAGGCTGGGTTCACACGGAGCAGATTTGTGTTGGAATTTCCATGCAGACCCTTCGCACGGAATTTCCACGGCATTTACAGTAGCAGTAAAGCGATGAGATTCTGAATATCCCGTCCACAAGCTGCAGAAATAATCCACACAAAACCCGTATGGAAATTGACATGTGGTGCGGAATTCAATTCCACAACATGTCAATTTTATCGCTGTTTCCACTGTGAAATTCTTCTCTCCTCAATGAGGGGAGAATTCTGCACAGGAATAGGTGATAAAATCAGCTTAAAATGCACACTATTTTTTTGCTGGATTTTGAGGCAGGCTCTCCTCTGCTGATCTACTGCAGAATGCCTGCTGCGGACGTTTCACTGCAAATCAGCCCTGTGTGACCCAGCCCAAATGTTTTAAATTTGTGAAAAAACTTTATTTTGTAGAAATGTTTATATATATATATATATATATATATATATATATATATATATTAATGACTACATTACAAACAGTATGTTGTGTATTTGGATTTAAGGTGTCTCCTGGCATATTATTTTATGCTTGAGACAGGGGGCTTCAGTTCCCGAAATGTGATGCCCGTCTGTGGTTTAGCCAATTTGTCATCTAGCAAAAAAATTGTCACAAATGTGATGGATTCGGTGCCTGTAAACCAAGTTTTCTATGTGCTATATAGTTTGACTAGGATGGATTTGGAGTCCTATATCGGGATCAGTTTCACATCGGCATTGGATCCCATGGTTTTGAAATATTGAGTTTTTTATTAGTGTTATACCTATACCATAATATGAAGTGAGCCTCTATTGTATATTGATTGATCATATTTGGTTGCTCTCAGACATACTATATCTCTATCTGGCGCTTTCTCTTTCTTCCATGTGATTCATATTCGTTGGAGTATTGATTATCTTGAGCCATGCTCAGCTAAAGAGAAAAGGGTTCTCAGAAAGGGTTTTCCCACAATTGACATACATTCATAGTCTATGGTACTAAAAGAGACTGCTAAATACAACCCAATGTCGCTGTCTATTCTATAGAGAGGTGGTAAGTGTCAATTGTGGGAAAATCTCTTAAAGTTGACATTTCTTAAAAAGGTTTTTGCCTATGTATTAAAACAAGTATGAATATAGTGTTCAACAATGCTGATTTTAGTTCCAGCTACATATTGTATCTCTGCTTTATCATAAGGTGGACATTTTTGTCCTGTCATTCAGTCATTTGAGCATAAGTCTGTTACACTCATCTTAGAATATTTTTATATATCTATGTACAATTGATGGGCCAATCATAGAAATCCACTTACTTTCACTCATATGCCTTTGATTAATGAAAGTTTTTGCATCACTTGCTGTAACCTACATTTTGCTTAATGCCAGTGCATACAGTAATAAATCAATATGATGGTTCCATCATTCATGATAATATTTTATGCAGTTTGTCCTCAAGGAATATCCTGTAAAAAACTTTGTCTTCATCTCAAGGAGATCATTTATGAAAGGTCCCCATAAAAATTCATAATGCGTTTGTTGAAATTCATAATGTGTATTACAATGCAACCACTCAGCAGAATGAATTAGTAGCTTTTATTCCTTTTATGTTTTAAGAAATAAACAAATACACTATTATGTTATAAATTAAATGCTTACCCATTTTTACACGAGGAAGGATAATCTTAGATTTTAAAAGTTGAAAGGCATAGGCTTGCGAGATTAATCCAATATTTTTTTTTTTTTTTAACACAAGCTTCCAACATGGCATTGCTATATAATTTTCTGGAATATATGGATGTTCATGTATGCATCTACACTTGACACACGAATTTAAGACATTCAGCAAATTCCCACGAAAAGTGCAATATTTAAATGATTATTCTTATGATCCAGCTGTTCTCATACTGGTCATTGAAGGCTATGGGTATGCAAAATATTTGACTGATTTTAACTACGAAGGGACAGCTGCAGTCTACAAGATTACATACAACTTAAAGTATCCTTTTGGGCTGCAGCTGAATGTTTAAAGTCAATCAGAAGCCCTGCAAGAAGTCTCTGTCAAGCCCATGTTTGATCTGTGATATTTGTAAGCTCATGATGACTCATAAGCTGTTGTTTTCCTTTTACGATACTGGTGCATATCTGAAAATAATATGTTAGATTGATGACAAGAGCCATTGATGCATGAATAAAAAAAATACTACAAATATTACAAAATTGGGCAAAAATGTATCAAACTGGTGCATATGGCATAATTTATTTAGGACAGCTCGCTAGCCATGCTAGACATATTTCTATTCACACTTCTCATAATGGTGCATATACTGTATATATCAAGAACTTTTGCCAAAAATACTGTGTGTCTCTTACAACTATTGTTGATGGTGAAATCTAAGGTGGGGGATATGTGTTCTTCAGAGTGAAGATTATGTACCCTGATTGAAAAAGTGAAGATTATGCCCCCTGCTGTTTACTCACTGAAACTCCTGACCCCCTGATTAAACAAGTAAACACTATGCCTTTCTGCTTCCTTAGGCCTTAGTCACACGGACGTTTTTTCACGTGATTTGCGCATCGCATGACGGATGCGCATGCGCAAATCGCGTGACCGGCGCCGAAAAATCGGCCCAAAAATTGCCCGAAAATCTGCTCCTAGCCGCGTTTCATTAGAAACGGGCCGGAGCTGTCCAGCGCATTGCATTCAATGGAGCCGGCAATACAGCGGCTCCATTGAATGCAAGCGCTGCGGTCGAGTGTGGGATGAATTGTCGGGGAGGGGTTAAATACATAACCCCTTCCCTGCAATGCATCCTTAAATGTGAAAAAATAAAAAAAAAGGATGTACTCACCAGCTCCCGGCAGCTGGAGATCCCGGCGGCCGGCCTGCAGTGGGTGTGAAGGAGGTGTGACTCAGACTTGCCCCTGATTGGCTCAGCGCTGAGCCAATCAGAAGCAAGTCTCAGTCACACCCATTCATGAATTCATGAATGGGTGTGACTGAGATCAGCCTCTGATTGGCTCAGGCTGAGCCAATCAGGGGCCAGTCTGAGTCACACCCCTTCACACCCACTGCAGGCCGGCCGCCGGGATCTCCAGCTGCCAGGAGCAGGTGAGTACATCCTTTTTTTTTATTTTTTCACATTTAAGGATGCATTGCAGGGAAGGGGTTATGTATTTAACCCCTCCCCGACAATTCATCCCGCGCACGCCGGCAGCCCATTGCTTTCAATGGAGTCGGCTGTATTGCCGCTCCATTGAATTTAATGGGCAAACATTGTTCTTCTCTGCCACAGCTGTTACAGCTGTGGCAGAGAAGAATGATTTGTCTTCTGTATGTTCTCAATGGGGTCGGCGCTGCTGCCGCCAGCCCCATTGAGCGCATATAGAGAAGAGAACAGGAATCGCAGATCGCAGATAGGTGCGATCTGCGATTTCTGTTCTCTAATTTATCGGACGAGCGCATAAAAAGCGCTCATGTGTCCGATACCATTGCAAAGCAATGGTTTTAAAAAATCGCCGGACGCATGCGCATGCGCAAATCGCGGCAATAAACGCCCGTGTGACTAAGCCCTTAGTGACATTGGGGGATATTTATGGGTGTCAAGCTGTCTTGAAATAAGAATGCTCTTTGTTGTCCATAGCAACCAGTCAGAGCTCAGCTTTCATATTTTAATGAGCTCTGTAAAAGGAAGATGAGTTCCTAGTGGTTGCTATGTCAACAAAGGACATTCTTACGATAACATGTTAAAATGGACATCATTTCTTTAACCACTTTACACTACCGATCACCCCAGAAGAAATTTGTTTAAACTACTAACTTTATTGAAAATTCTTTAAAACCTATTACTGGACAGACTTAGGGCTCAGTCACATAGGCGCATCGTCATCCGTACACCGGCGCCGATGCGCCCGTGTGACTGAGCCCTTACTGCAGGAAGAAGACGGCCATACCTCAAGACGGACGACTCCCCGAAGCACTGAAGAAAGAACACATGACCGGCAATGAAGCCGGTCACATGTACTTTCTCCCGGCACTGCAGAGAGACGTCCGTCTTGAGGTACAGCCGTCTTCCTCCTGCAGAAACACGGGCGCCGATGCGCCTTTGTGACTGAGCCCTAAAACATATATTTTTCAAAAACGAGGAAGGGAATTAATTGGCAATTAGCTGCCAAAAGACTCCCCCACCCCAAGGAAACCCATTCTCTTTGATTGTACTATTGTCAATCCACTTGATATTAGTGTTTGTACTGCAGGTGGAGACACCCCCTAATTGTAAGTTCAGTAAAATCAACAGATCGCGAAGGTTAGCCCTTTTTAAATTTATCTAAAAGCCCCTTTGCGCCCTCACAGATTGATAATATTCACATAAAGGAGTTAAGATAGTGTGTGATGATTACTACATATGTACACTCCCAGATACATTCCAAAACTGAACCAGTGTGACCCAGAATTAGGGAATAAAGGTCTGCTACATATAATATAAAACACTCCTAATAATTCCCTTAGATGAAATAAAGTAGCGGAGAGGAAGGGGCTAATTATAGGTAGAACCGGTATAGCACGCACACATATAGTGCTTTTAGGATTCTACATATGTTGCCCCATAGCCCAAACACAGTGCCATCAATATATTGCAAAGTGTCAGTTTTAAAGGTCCAGTGCACAAGGGGTTAACATTGTCCCGTGTATCTGAATGTAATAAGAGCCGCTATCAGTAAATCAGCCTCCCCGATCTCATGCTGGGTATTCCTTTTCTTGCAGTGGATGGGTTTTGATGTGTGAATTCACCCAAATTGCTACATGAAACTCCCTGCTAGCTATTCTGGCATTAATTGCCGTAGTAGTATATACCTGGCTGTCTAGGCATCGTTGTAGCTGCCCGATGAGATCTACCGGGCAGCCGGCTAACACTGTACTATCTAACTCGCTTTGGAGATGAGGGAAGGAGGGGCTTGTCACATATAAGCGCTGTCAATTCCTGACGTGCGGCACTCACTATCGGGAAAGCCGCCGGTAATCACGGCCGCTCCCGCTGATGACTTTAAAACATCCTGATGACACAATCTGTCGTAGGCAGATTGTAGAAATGCATTGATGGTATAGAAGTAGTGAGTCAGTTCATCTCCAAAGCGAGCCATTACAGATTGCTTAGCAAGCCATGCCTGTGGTGTGGATTGATAGATTGTCTGCTAGATTGTGGTATAATGTCATGCTTTGGCATTACATCCTACTGCAGGAGCAATCAAACCACCGCAAGTTCTTGAGAACTCTGGGGAGTAAAAAAAATAAATTAAAATTAGTTTAAAAAATTGTTTTATTAATTATTAAAAAAAAGGTAATAAATGTTTAAAACTCTCCCTTTTGCCATATGTATGAAAAAAGAATCAAGATAATAAAACCCCAAAACATATTTGGTATCGCTGCATCTGTAAAAGTCCAATCTATCCAAGTAATGCATTATTTACCCCGCATGGTTAATGTCATCAGAAAAAGTACATGAACAATACCAAAATTGCACTTTTTTGATCACCTGGTCTCCAAGAAAAAATGTAATAAAAAGCAATCAAAAGTTGCATGTACTCTAAAATTATACTAATAGAAACTACAGGATGTCCTGCAAAGAAATAACCCCTCACTTGACTATTTTAACAAAAAAATAAAACATTAGGGCCATCAGCAGATGGCGGCAGAAAATAATTAAAAAAAATTAAATATCTTTGGAAAAAAATAAACGTAGTACAGCAGAAAAAAAACTATATAAATGTGGTATCATAGTAATTGCACTGGCCTATAGAATAAAGAATTTTTGTTACAGTGTGCCATTTTTGTTACAGTGTGTACGTCGCGAAAACAAGACCCCCTACGCAGAAATTACATTATTTCTTTTTTTTCCACTTCACTCCACTTACAATTTTAAAAACATTTTCGAGTTCATTATATGGTACACTAAATAGTATCATTGAAAAATACAGCTGCAAAAAATAAGCCTATAGACATCTATGTCAATAAATAAATGAGTTAGGATTTTTTAAAATGGGGACAAAAATCCCAAAATGGTAAAAAAAAAAAGGGCTTTGCATCACTTAGGGGAAGAAGCCAGGTATCGCCGAGTGTTTCCCATTGTTTTCAATAGAAGCCTCACATCACACTTCTGTGCACCTAGCATGTATTGCTGTGCCGCTGCCGGCCCGATTGAAATCAAAGATAGGACATGCTGTGATTTTTTTACCGCATCATATCAAACGAATGGGGTTCACAGTCATGGGAGATTTGTACATCTCACAACGTGAGATTCTTGGCCATGTGAAACCGGCCTAAGAGGTTAAAATGACATTTATTGGGGTGTCACAACATCATTGGATGGTTTTCAATCCAACATCTGATTGGTTACTTTAGACATTACATTGCATTCATTGGATACATTCTGATTTTCTTGACCAAGTGGCGCAGTAAATTTTCTTAAAGTTCTTATCTTATCTCAACATATGTGTCCCTGCACAGAGCTAAAACCCCACAGTCACATGGTTATCTAGTTCATTCCATGACTTTAGCTGTTTACTGAAAAACTTCTGTGACTTTTTACCAAGATTCTTACTTGTGGCACGGTCATATTACTCAGTCCAAGATTGTCCATAATTGTCCATAATCAAATGGCATCCTTCACATTCCCTCCTCTTGTTTGAATTTAAAGGTGGTGGCATCTGGACCTGGAAGGTCTTTTCTTTTAGTTTGTGTTCACTTTCTGCACACAATATATTCACTGCACACATTATAAATTAACTTTTAAGGTTAATGGCTAGACATTTCCTATTAATGTTCCATAACATTAGTCCTGCTACGTTATCTTTTAGGATAACAGTACTTACTATGATGTCAATGGCTCTTATCCCAGTACATCGTCTGGTTATGTCATCTTAGATTGTATAGCCAAAATGTCTGCACAAGACTATGCCCTAAAACTGAAACTACTCTTAATATTTCAATATATGTTAACTCAAAGATACATACACAATTTTTATCAATATATGTAATTAAGTCATGTGAATAATCAATTTGACAATGTTACATAAATATATTTCCCATCGCTTCCACCGTTTTGTGATTGTTTCTGCTGTCTTACTATGCGATACCACACAAACCTTTCACTCTCCACCCTAAACTAAACTGTTCTACAGGGGCAGTCTGCCTTACCTAACACTGGGAGAAGGGCATGAATGCCCTGGGCACTTTTCAGGAGTCCACACCCTTTCCCCATACGAGGTAACACCCCGTAGGGCATTCCCTCACTGGAACCTATGGCAACTGTCCCTGGGTAGGAGAAGGAGCATGCGTGTGTCTCCATGAGACAAGCAGAACACAATATTTTAAAGAGGTTTTGAAAACACATTTCAAAGTACAGTCCATCTTTGATCACCTGTCCTTTTTAATAATTCATGAGGAATGAACTCTCTTGCAAGCGATCATTACTTGCTGCTTTGTTCTATTCAGCTCAATAGCTCCATAGATCAGGTCAACAACCAGTATGATATTCATTATGGCGATTTCTCCTTGGAGATGAAACTGGAGGGACATCAATTCCACAATGTTAGAAGAACACATATAAATATTTGACCTTTTAAGTTTTAATTGTCTGTTTTTCAGTCTCAACGTGTGATTCATCATTTGTGTTTTTCACTGTGTTTTGTAGTCTTCATCAATCTGATAATATAAATATTTCTCCACAGATGCTCATTATTGGTCATTAAGTTAGACAGAGCTTTATCCTTTTCATGAGGTATACATACATCTCTCAAAAAGTACATTCTATAGCTTAAACAAATCTCTTGACAGCACCAAACAAGTTAAACAGAGTAGCTAAGCTAAAATTTTAATACTCTTAACCCATTTTATCATAATTAGAGATGAGCGAGCACCAAAATGCTCGAGTGCTCGTTACTCGAGTCAAACTTTCAGTGATGCTCGAGAGTTCGTTTCGAGTAACGAACCCCATTGAAGTCAATGGGAGACTCGAGCATTTTTGTATATGACTGGTGCTCCGCTAAGGTTTTGATTTGTGAAAATCTTAGCAAATCACCAAAGTCATGTAAAAAACACAGAAATGGATAGGGCAGGTGAGGAGCAACATGCAGGGCTGCATTTCGGGCTCCGAGGTCTCACTATTAAGCCACAATAGTGGCAAGAGTGAGACCCCCCCCCCCCCCCCACTGTCAGCATAAAGATCGTTCTCCTCTGCCACAGCTGTAACAGCTGTGGCAGAGAAGAACGATGTTAGCCAATTGAATTCAATGGAGCTGGCAATACAGCCGGCTCCATTGAAAGCAATGGGCTGCCAGCAAGCGCGGGATGAATTTTCGGGAAGGGCTTAAAAATATAAGCCCTTACCTGAAAATCATCCTAAAATGTGTAAAAATTTAAAAAAAAATTATGTCAGCATTAAGATCGTTCTCCTCTGCCCAAGCTGTAACAGCTGTGGCAGAGAAGAACGATGTTAGCCCATTGAATTCAATGGAGCCGGCAATAGAGCCGGCTCCATTGAAAGCAATGGGCTGCCGGCGAGCGCGGGATGAATTTTCAGGAAGGGCTTAAAAATATAAGCCCTTCCCTGAAAAAGAAACATTTTAGTGCAAAACAAAAAAAGAATAAAAAAAAACGTACCTCTCCGCCGCTGCTGTGACCCCCGCGGGCATGAAGAACACATCTGCCGCATGCGGCAGATGTATCCTTCACCCCCGCTAGTTAAAAGAATTCCCTGCTGCTACATCTGCCACATCTGTGACATCCGTGGCAGATGCAGCAAAAGGAATTCTTCAGTTCTCACACATGACAGCTGCGGTAGAGAATCCTGCTGCCGGCATCCTGTCAATGGCTTTTCAGGGAAGGGCTTCATAAGCCCTTCCCTGAAAAGCCATTTAAATTAGTGCAAAAATAAAAAAAAACAATTCTCACCTCCCTTCAGTTGCCGGGGCTCAACCGCGACTTATAGCGCTGTCCCAGGCTCTTTAGTTCTGAGCTACCAGCAGCCGGGGATTTAAAATCCCCGGCTGCTGATAGTTCAGCAGCGCTACAGAGCAGGGGACAGCGGCAGAAGTCCCCGCTGAGCCCCGGCAGCTGTTAGTGGCTTTGCAGGGAAGGGCTTCATAAGCCCTTCCCTGAAAAGCCTTTTAAAATAGTAAAAAAAAAAAAAAAAATAGGTACTCACCTCCCTTCAGCTGCCGGGGCACAGCCGCGTCTTCTCCTGCTGTCCCCTGCACTGTGTTGCTGAACTTCTGATCTATCACCAGCAGGGGATTTAAAATCCCCGTCTGCTGAAAGAGCTGAATGTGATTGGCTGAGGTGCTCAGCCAATCACAGGCAGCTCTCCCCGAATGAATGACAGGTGAGAGTAGTGCAGGGGACAGCAGGAGAAGACGCGGCTGTGCCCCGGCAGCTGAAGGGAGGTGAGTATCTATTTTTTTTTGTTTTTTAAATCACTTTTAATTCATTTCCAGGGAATGGCTTATATGTAATGCCCTTCCCTGAAAAAGAATTCAGGTGTGCCAGTGGACCATTGTCTTCAATGGAGTCGCCGGCAGCAGCAGCGGCTCCATTGAAGAGAATGCCTGCATTTTTATTCTTTTTCACACTAAAATCTTTCTTTTTCAGGGAAGGGCTTATATGTAAAGTCCTTCCCTGAAAAGAAATGCAGGGAGCCAGCAGGCCATTGTTTTCAAATCCTATCTTTGTAGGCACGCACCTGCAAAGTACGAACATGTGCACACACCATAGGGAATGCAGTTTTGTAAATACAAGCGTGTTTTTGTGCGTGCGTATGCACGCACCAAAACACACTCGTCTGAACGCACCCTTAAGGATGATTTTCAGGTAAGGGCTTATATTTTTAAGCCCTTCCCGAAAATTCTTCCCGCGCTCGCCGGCAGCCCATTGCTTTCAATGGAGCCGGCTGTATTGCCGGTTTCATTGAATTCAATGGGCTAACATCGTTCTTCTCTGCCACAGCTGTTACAGCTTGGGCAGAGGAGAACGATCTTTATGCTGACATAATTTTTATTTTTATTTTTACACATTTTAGGATGATTTTTAGGTAAGGGCTTATATTTTTAAGCCCTTCCCGAAAATTCATCCCGCGCTCGCCGGCAGCCCATTGCTTTCAATGGAGCCAGCTGTATTGCCGGCTCCAATAAATTCAATGGTCAGTGCTCGTTTAATCGAGACAAGTACCGCGTGGTGCTCGTCTCGAGTAACGAGCATCTCGAGCACCCTGATACTCGAACGAGCATCAAGCTCGGACGAGTATGCTCGCTCATCTCTAATCATAATCTAAACATTAAATACCAAAGAAAATAAACATGCATGGCATCCACTGGGCCCGCAGATTTACTGCCTGAGCCCCATCTGCTCTAGCCTGAGGTACTTTATTCTTCATTACCTTCATATCAGTGGAGTTCAGTACACCCACTGCAATACCTATTCCTCCCAGTAGGGTGTCATGCCATTCCCCTTTCCTGATTATTATAAGGACAACCATTACTCTTATTTTACAAAGGATGACACAGGATTACTCTCCGGCCCTGTTTGTAATATACCTATCTGGCCTGCATAGCACCTCAAATAAGCAGAACCCAATAACAGGTCCTGACTAGAGATGAGCGAGCATACTCGTCCGAGCTTGATGCTCGTTCGAGTATTAGGGTGCTCGAGATGCTCGTTACTCGAGACGAGCACCATGCGGTACTCGTCTCGATTAAACGAGCACTGACCATTGAATTCAATGGAGCCGGCAATACAGCCGGCTCCATTGAAAACAATGCGCTGCAGGCGATCGCGGGATGAATTGTCGGGAAGGAGTTAAATATATAAGCCCTTCCCTGCAATTCATCCTGAATGTGTAAAAATTAAAAAAATATAATCTGATTGGTCACGCTGAGCCAATGAGAGGCAGCAGTCACTCACCCATTCATGAATTCATGAATGGGTGTGTGAGTGGGACCTGCCTCTGATTGGTCAGGCTGTGACCAATCAGAGGCAGCTCATTCAGCAGGCGGGGATTTTAAATCCCCGGCTGCTGAATACTACAGAGAGCAGTTCAGAGAACTGCCGCCGGCCGCCGCTGAACTCCGTCTACCGGGACCGGGTGAGTATATTTTTTTTATTTATTTTTACACATTTCTGGATGAATTGCAGTGAAGGGCTTATATATTTAAGCCCTTCCCGACAATTCATCCCGCGATCGCCGGCAGCCCATTACTTTCTATGGAGCCGCTGTATTGCCGGCTCCATTGAAGTCAATGGGCTAACATCGTTCTTCTCTGCCACAGCTGTTACAGCTGTGGCAGAGGAGAACGATCTTTATACTCACAGTGCGGGGGGGGGGCGCTCTTGCCGCTATTGTGGCTTAATAGTGGGACCTGGGAACTTGAGATGCAGTCCAACATGTAGCCCCTCGCCTGCCCTATCCGTTTCTGTGTTGTTCCCATCACTTTTGTGAATTTCCCAGATTTTCACAAATGAAAACCTTAGCGAGCATTGGCGATATACAAAAATGCTCGAGTCGCCCATTGACTTTAATGGGGTTCGTTACTCGAAACGAACCCTCGAGCATCGCGGGAAGTTCAACTTGAGTAACGAGCACTCGAGCATTTTGGTGCTCGCTCACCTCTAGTACTGACTAACAGTCTTCCTAACATACTCCGTGAAGATCTAGGTCACGCAAAATTTGTCTGTTTGTGTATCCACCCACAAATTTATGTGTAACCCAAATCACCACAGAACCCTTCTCTCTGTGTCTGTCTCTCGGACATGAGCATTCACACACTTGTGGTTTGGCTCAGTGCGCGAGGTAACTGTCTGCCATGGAAATATGGTGAGACTGAATTTTATTCTAAATACATATCCTTTCAGTATATCATACACAGCCTAAGCTGTACATTTTCTTTGTATATTTGTACAGTTATGTTTGTACACACTTTGTACACACTTTTACAATAACTTCTAGCACAGGTGAAATATTTAACTACCAAGGGCAGTTACAAGCATCCATCTGTCTGGTCATACAGAGCTTCCAACTCAAATAGGGCTTCCAAGCTTACTTTACACTCAAACCAAGTGCCCATATTTAATGCTGACATTTTGTTTTTACCAAAACCATCACTCTCAGCAGTGGCCACCTACTGGTTGTGAGACAGTTAGAATCACAAAATTTAGGCCTCAGACAAGAATGGCACTATGCCCACATGCTTTCAAGATCCTAGAAAAATTTACAACAACCTACCTAAAAAGCATAGTTTATAGAACTTGTATACTGGAGGCTGCAAATAGCCACCTTCACCATTATTATCACAATTTACCCAGGGCTACTTGGGGTCATTCATACTATAGCTTAAAGATATCACTTTCTGGAGTATGTTTGCTTATATAACACAACACAGGATGCAACAGTAATATAAATTCTTATATAATTCTCTAAAGCTAACAACTCCTTTCCCTTATTTGGCTACAAATGTATCTTACACAAACATTAGGAACCTTTATTTATTAACCATCTTTATCTTTTTTTACTATGGATCTAACAAAACACCCAGGGAAATATTTAGGGATCTCCTCTGGGTCCGGTATCGTAATATGTATACTAGTGTTCACCTGAAACCCATCATCATCCCAATCATATATAGGAATCATGTCATGTAGCTGAGACATAAATACTTCATTGATTATAGGCTGCTGGGCAGTAACCTTAGCATTCTGAGACTGCTCTGAGGATGATGCCGCATGACTTTCAAGTTTATTGTTTGGTATGCAGTTATTAACTCCGAAAGGAAATTCTGTCAACAGTTCAAATAGTTGATCAGGTATAATACTGCATTCTGAATTAGAACTCATTTTGAAAGTGGAGGGCTTTTACACTCTTGTCTCACCCTTACACTAGTGTAACAAATTAATGATTTTAATTTATTATGCTGGACCTTACTTAAAGGAGATGTCTCGAGGAAGCAGTTAATTTTTTTTTTTGCCCAGTCCCCCCCATTAAACACACATTACTAAGCCCCCCTGTAAATGACATTTCTAGCTGGTTCGTACTTACCGTTCCAGCGTTTCAGCAAGTTATAAAAGTTTCCTCAAGATGGCCGCCGGCTCTTTCCCAGTCGCTCGCTGCAGCCCGACGTGCGCGCTCCCGAGACGCCGCCAGCTGTGTCTCCATGGCAACCGGACGCATCGCAGCCGCCGACCAGACGCCCCGCAGCCGCCGACCAGACAGCAGGTAACCGGCGCTAGCCCCCGGCTCCCCAGCGCTAGTTCCCCCGACGCAGCGACAGCCCCCCCGGCCTAGCGACAGCCCCCCCCATCGCAGCGACAGCCCCCCCCCATCGCAGCGACAGCCCCCCCGGCCTAGCGCTAGCTCCCCCGGCGCAGCGACAGCCCCCCCGGCCTAGCGCTAGCTCCCCCGGCGCAGCGACAGCCCCCCCGGCCTAGCGCTAGCTCCCCCGGCCTAGCGACAGCCCCCCCGGCCTAGCGACAGCCCCCCCCCATCGCAGCGACAGCCCCCCCGGCCTAGCGCTAGCTCCCCCGGCCTAGCGACAGCCCCCCCGGCCTAGCGACAGCCCCCCCCATCGCAGCGACAGCCCCCCCTGCCTAGCGCTAGCTCCCCCGGCGCAGCGACAGCCCCCCCTGCCTAGCGCTAGCTCCCCCGGCGCAGCGACAGCCCCCCCGGCCTAGCGACAGCCCCCCCGGCGCAGCGGCAGCCCCCCCCCGGCGCAGCCCGGCGCAGCGGCAGCCCCCCCCGACCCATCACTTACCTGGAAGGCTTCTCGGGGCTGCTGGGCTGGGCTGGTCTTCTCCGCTGGGCAGCTCCAGTTTCTGCACCTTCCTCTAACAGAGGATGGTGCAGAATGGCCGCTTCAGCGCGCTCCCGAGCAGTGACAGCTCGTCTGCGCATGCGCAGAAGAGCTGTAGCGGGGAGCACACTGAAGCGGCTCGTGCTGAATGGAGAAGACCGGACTGCGCAAGCGCGTCTAAAAAAGCAAGCTGCCAGCGAATTTAGACGGAACCATGGAGACGAGGACGCTAGCAACGGAGCAGGTAAGTGGAATAACTTCTGTATGGCTCATATTTAATGCACAATGTACATTACAAAGTGCATTAATATGGCCATACGGAAGTGTATAACCCCACTTGGTTTCGCGAGACCACCCCTTTAAGCTGTTCATACAGCATCCTATATCTTGACCCAATCTTTTTCAGTTGTGTTATAATCCTACTCTTTTCCTGTACATCTATTGTATTAGCGTGAAGTTGCTTCTAAAGATTTTCAATTTTAACTCTTATAATTTCTTTTTACTTGTGCCACTGACTCTGGCACATATCCAAGGCAGCACCAGCTGAACCAACAGTATTAGCCCTAGTTTCTCCAGTCACTTCCTGAATGCACACCACCACAATCTCCTTCCCAGAAGGCATCTCTCTACACTTCTCCAGTCCAGCAACTGTTTGTGTATGCAAAATTGTTCTGCCATCTTCTGTGTTGTTTCTTGTCTAATTGAGACAATAAGGCAGTCTATTGCAGTCAGCGCATTTGACAGGAGATGCGCATAAATAAGGCTATATAACAGCTGAAACGCATTCAACTTGTCTTTTAATCCCTGTGCGCATGAGAATTTTTTAATATGTATTCAATAAAGAAGTGATTTTTTTTTTAGAAAAACATTGGTGCTGGATCAAATCTTTATACTTTTTAGGCAACAGCAAAGCCAGCCAAGTTCTCCAGGAACCCAAACCCCTCCTTCTTACACCAACTCCGGAGCCACTTGTTTAACTCCCTCAGATCCTGCTGCTTTACTAGTGTGGCTTTTGGTGCAGGTATTATTTGGCTTTAGGTGCAGAAAACTACCCTGGAGGTCCTCGCCCTAAGTTTGGACCTTAAGTCCCTGAAATTATTTTTGAGGGCCCTCTATTGACCTCTAATTTGTTCATTGGTGCCAATGTGCACTATGACCACTGGATCCTCACCAGCCCCTCCCAGTAATCTGTCAATCTGATCCACAATGTTTGAAACTTGAGCGCCAGGAAGACAACACATTGTTCGACGATCCCAGTTTTCATGGCAGATTGTCCTATCTGTCCCCCTTATAATTGAGTCCCCCACCACTAGGATCTGTCCAGCCTGCCCTGTGCTCCCCGCCCCCTTCTCACTGGAGCAGTCATCCCCCTGGGTCCAAACAAGAAACTGCAGAGCTCCTTATCCAAACAAATTGGGCAGCTTTTACCACTGTCACTTCTCGTAGCCTCCCCCATTAGAGGCTCATCAAGTACTCACAGAATCACACACCTTAAAAGACAAGTTGAGCACATGTAAAGCATCAACATTCACTGGTACACAGCAGATTGCATAACGTCGCACACCAAACCACAGAACAGTGAGCAGAGCCCAGGAGATAGGCAGTAACACAATGGTTACTTACCACGATCTTCCTGTGTCCTGGTCTTTGTCTCTGGAGCATCCGTGGCTAAAGGTGCTGTTGTTATGCCCGCATTCTCTATCAGAAACTGTTGCAGTAAAATGCCACTAGAGAGCAAGCATGGTGTAACTAGCGAATGACATCATATGACGGAGGAATAAAATAACAGATCCCACACAAGTATGGCTTCAGCAAAATATTCCTACCTGACCAGAATCAGGCAGCTTTATTTATAGGCCCCATACATTGGGGTGTCACAACATCATTGGATGGTTTTCAATCCAACTTCTTCTTGGTCACTTTAGACATTACATTGCATTCCTTGGACACATTCTGACTTTCTTGACAGAGTTCCAAGTGGCGCAGTAAATTTTCTTAAAGTTCTTATCTTATCTCAACATCTGTGTCCTTGCACAAAGCTAAAACCATACGGTCATGTGGTTTATCTAGTACATTTCATGGCTTTAGCTGTTTACTGAAAAACTACTGTGACCTTTTACCTAGATTCTTACTTGTGGCGTAGTTTTTAATTTCAAACACACACACACACACACACACACATATATATATATATATATATATATATATATATATATTACTCAGTCCATGATTGTCCATAATTGTCCATAATCAAATGGCATCCTTCACAGTGCCATTTACTGGCAAAAAATTTAGACTGCAAAAACTGTCATCAACCTCTGTTTTGAATCGCTCATCACTAGAGATGAGCGAACCTACTCGTTTCGAGTAATTACTCGATCGAGCACCGCGATTTTCGAGTACTTCCGTACTCGGGTGAAAAGATTCAGGGGGCGGGGGGAGGCGTGACGGAGCGGGGGTAGCAGCAGGGAACAGGGGGGAGCCCTCTCTCTCTCCCTCTCACCTCCACTCCCGGCTGCAACCCCCCACTCACCCACGGTGCCCCCGAATCTTTTCACCCGAGTACGGAAGTACTCGAAAATCGCGTCGCTCGGGCGAAAAAGGGGCGTGGCCGAGTACGCTCGCTCATCTCTACTCATCACCCATGCTCTGATGAACATTCTTGGAAGTGTATTAACAAAAACTGTGCATCATTGTGGAAAGTCGCTTTAGATTGCTTACCTATGGTGTTTGTAATCCTCTAAAAAAGCAAGCTGCACAACTGACTGCTATATCTAAATGCACCATATTTGATGTTTATAATTTTTATCGTGAAGTATGTTTTGTCTACTTTTATAGTAACTTCATTTTGCTCGGTGGCCCTGGGGATCATGTTCAAGTTTACTAGTCTTGTTTTAGTCATAAAATAAATTACCATCGCGGACATGCCCCAGGTCTTGAAATTTGGGTCTTTGGGATTGTGGATACGACAACAATGCTAGCTGTTTGGTATATGGAAGTTGTTCCTCACAGAAGTGCTAAAACCCTCCTTCCTATTTGACATGTGGGGTTCCCAGGTTCAATGCTGCCCATTGAATCCTGGGTTACCTACAATAATATTCAAGTGACACTGAATTTTAGTCACAAACGTGTCAATCACAGTGATTCAAAATTTTGATATAGAGTCTTACTATAATGAGTGTAAAGCTTGTATCAAGCTGAAAAGGGGTGGCTTTTATGATTTGCTTTCAACATGTCTTGCACAATTGATGTGGAGAGATCAGTTGAGAAAACCGATGTTGAATGAGCTCTGCTTGCTCAAAGCTGTAAAACCTTTTCTTGCAGAGGTAACAGAGCTCATCCTAAACTGTAGGGGGGATTAATATATTATTCATGTAGATATTCATTTGAAAGCTTATAGAAAAGTTTGATTAGGGCTACTTCACACGGGCGTATTTTTCATCAGTATTTTGTGAGCCAAAACCAGAAGTGAAATGTACAGATATAACGTATAATGGAAAGATTTGCATTTCTTTTGTATTTTGGAACCACTTCTGGTTTTGGTTCACAAAGTGCTGTTGAAAAATATGCCCGTATAAAAGAGCATAGTGACACCAAAACCTTTGCCTAGAATATTGTGCTACCCTTTGCCTTTTCTTCTATTAGTAACTATTTTAGACCCTTAAGAAGTAAAAATTATTTAAACTTTAGTAACATTTAACCCCTGTCCCTTAATGCTCCTGAGGCGTACATTTACATAATGGAGGTTTGGAGTTTATGCCCCAATCAATGTTTGGGAATGACAAATGGCACCCCATGAGGATATACTATGGCAGCTGGGGGCCTTCTAAAGGCCTCTAGGGATGCCACTAAAAATTGCCTGTAAAATCACTGCATAAAGTAATACTATGGCATTACATCATGCTGCAAGAGTGATCAAACCATAGCAAATTTTTGTCCCCTATGGAGACTAAAAAAAATGTAAAAATCAGTTTTAGGGCGCCCACCCACTGGCGATTTTTTTTTCTTTGCGTTTTGCGTTTTTCCTGCAGAGCAATTAGAATTGAATGTACTCCTGTCCACTGGCGTTTTGCGTTGCATTGCGTTGCGTTTTTTAACATAGGAACTGTCAGTTGCATATGTGTCCTTATTTTTCTCCTAAGGCACCCTTGAAAGTCAATGGAAATTAATGGAAAAGCCGCGAAAACGCCGCGAGATCGCGGCAAAAAACGCGGCAAAAAACGCAGGGAAAAACGCCGCGAAAACGCGGCGTTTTTCACGCACGAAAATCGCAAACGCCAGTGCGTGGGCGCCCTTAGTAAGCTTTATTAATTTTAAAAAAATTACGGGCAATAAAAGTAAAAAAAAACTTTTTTCCATACTTATAATAAGAAATCTAAATAAAAAAACTAAAATAAATGTGGTATCACTGCATCCACACAAATCTTATCTATCAAAATAATGCATTATTTATTCCCCATGGTGAACGCTGTCAGAAAAAAAAAATGAACAACCCTAGAATTGTGCTTTTTTCGTAACCCTCGTCTCCAAAAAAAAATGTAATAAAAAGTGATCAAAAAGTCATATGCATTTCAAAATGGTACCAGTTAAAACTAAAGGATATCCTGCAAAAAATGAGAACTCACACGACTATCTCAACGGAAAAATAAAAAAGTTATGGCTGTCGGAAGATGGTAGCAGAACATAATTTCATTATTTTCCAAAGAAATTTTCTTTTTTAAAAGTAGTACAGCAAGAAAAAAACTATATAAATTTGGTATCAGGCCTTAGTCAGACGGGCGTTTTTTCCCGCGATTTGCGCATGCACATGCGTCGGGCGATTTTATAAAACCATTGCTTTGCAATGGTATCGGACACATGAGCGCTTTTTATGCGCTCGTCCAATAAATTATAGAACAGAAATCGCAGATCGCACCTATCTGCGATCTGCGATTCCTGTTCTCTTCTCTATATGCGCTCAATGGGTCTGGCGGCAGCAGCGCCGACCCCATTGAGAACATATAGAAGACAAATCATTCTTCTCTGCCACAGCTGTAACAGCTGTGGCAGAGAAGAACGATGTTTGCCTATTGAATTCAATGGAGCCGGCAATACAGCCGGCTCCATTGAAAGCAATGGGCTGCCGGTGATCGCGGGATGAATTGTCAGGAAGGGCTTAAATATATAAGCCCTTCCCTGCAATTCATCCAGAAATGTGTAAAAATAAAAAAAATATATATACTCACCTTGTCCCGGCAGATGGAGTTCAGCGCGGACGGCCGGTAGTTCTCTGAACTGCTCTCTGTAGTATTCAGCAGCCGGGGAATTAAAATCCCCGCCTGCTGAATGAGCTGCCTCTGATTGGTCACAGCCTGACTAATCAGAGGCAGCTCTCACTCACACCCATTCATGAATTCATGAATGGGTGGGAGTGAGAGCTGCCTCTGATTGGCTCAGTGCAGGGCCCAGGTGAGTATATATATTTTTTTTATTTTTACACATTTCTGGATGAATTGCAGGGAAGGGCTTATATATTTAAGCCCTTCCCGACAATTCATCGTGAAATCGCCCGCAGCGCATTGCTTTCAATGGAGTCGGCTGTATTGCCGGCTCCATTGAATTCAATGCGCTGGACAGCTCCGGCCCGTTTCTATTGAAATGCGGCTAGGAGCAGTTTTTTCGGGCGATTTTTTGGCCCCGGTCACGCAATTTGCGGATGCGCATCTGTCATGCGATCCGCAAACCGCGGCAAAAAAACGCCCGTGTGACTAAGGCCTCATAGTAATCATACTGACGCATAGAAGTTATCATGTAATTTTTTCTGCAGTTTGTACACCGTAGAAACAAGACCTCCTCAAAGATGGTGGAATTTCGTTTTTTTTTTCATTTGACTCCACTTAGAATTTGTTTTAAAGTTTTTAAGTACATTATATGGTATCATTGAGAGATACATACAACTAATCCTGCAAAAAACAAGCCCTCAGTTAGCAATGTTGATGAATAAATAGAAGAGTTATGATTTTTTAAAAGTTAAGAGGAAAAAATAAAAATAAATTTTTAAAAAAGGATGCGTCCTTAAGGAGTTAAGCTAGATTTGAAGCTGATCATCAGAAATTTAACTTAACAGCTTGAGGATATATTCTTACTGCAAAATACTACCGCAAACAACAAGATGTTAAAAAACAGACCTTTATTTAACTCAAATGGATTCAACATAATCAGCTAGTTGTCAGGTTTCTTGGGGAGGCTCAGTGACTTCACTATAATATGAAACCAGGATTTTAAAATTCAATCTATGTATCTTTCTAAACATCAGATTTCCCATTCTATATGGGAAAATATCTTGTAATTACAGCATTCTAAATTGTAATCTTAAAAATTGTTGTATATATTACATTTTAATTTTTTTTATGGACCCTTATCATGGTTAACAGTGAATAATATTTAAAAGCAGGAGAGAAGTCAAACGTAAACAAAAATGTAATACCCAGTTAAAAAGGTATAGCTTAAAAGCCTGACTAAAAGAGATTTTTAAAACACTAAAATATGTTATTCTACAAAATTATTTAGGAATATTCATGACTTTTAGAAATTTAAATACTTGGAATTACTTAAAAGTAAATACATACACAAACATATTTGCTTCTTCTTGCAGAATACATGCTGTAAAACAATCAATCCTTCACTATTTCTATACTCCTATAGTGCTGACCTTCCATGAGCTGCACCAGTTCAATTATAATGGAACCAGGATAACTTAGAAAACACAGAGCAGATAACATTCTAAATTCAGTATTTTATAGAAATGAATTATTATTTGTTGACTGCCAGGTAGCCCAAGTTTAAATGGAGTGTTACATTGTTACATTATAATATATGTAAACACATTGTTCCTTAGATTGCACTACTGTGTGACAGACATGTCAGCACAGTCATTATAGGTCCAGTAAGAACAAAAATATGTATGTAAGCATGTAGTACAATGCTAATTCTAAGTTAGCATAGTCATAAATCACTGCTGAATTCATGAACAAAAAATATAAGCCTCTGGGAACACGCCAATTTATTTGGTCAAAAGAATACTGTAAGTGTCTGAGTTCTATTTTGGCATTTTCCCTTTACCATGATCTCTTCATCAAGCATGGTATAACAAAATATCTGAAGAAACACACACACATTTTATCTCTCTCACTATGCATGGATAGATAGATAGATGAATGGATAGATAGATAGATAGATAGATAGATAGATAGATAGATAGATAGAGGTTTTATTGTCCTGTTTCTCCACCATAAGGCCTCATGTCCACGGGGAAAATCAGGCCCGCTCCGGATTCTCCATGTAGAATCTGCAGCGGGTCCCTCCTGCCCCGCGGACATGAGGGCTGAAAATAAGAATAAATAAGAATAAACTCACCTCCCACCCGCTCCGTTTCTTCTCTTCGCCGCGGCGTCATCTTCTCTGCGTCGCGGCCGTATCTTCTTTCTTCGGCTCGGCGGATGCGCAGGATGATGTCGGTGACGTGCCCCGTGCATGCGCCGTCCCGAAGAAAAAAGATCCGGCCGCGACTGAGAGAAGATGGCGCCGCGGCGAAGAGAAGAAACGGAGCGTGTGAGTAAAATCTGATTTTTGTCTCCCGCGGATCCGGACGGCTTCCATAGGCTTCAATAGAAGCCCGCGGGAGCCGTCCCCGCGGGAGACCCGCATGAAAATGGAGCATGGTCCAGATTTTTTCATGCTCCATTTTTTTTAAAATCCCTTTTATTGACCATCCGCGGGTATTTATCTACCCGCGGGTGGTCAATGCATCCCTATCGGATGCGGATCCGCGGGCAGGAGAAGAGTTAAAATCTGCTGCGGATTTTAATTCTTATTTTGCCCGTGGACATGAGCCCTAAGGCCTCTTTCACGCGGGCTACAAAATGCATGTATGTGAAGCCCATGGTTTCCAATAAGTTCTTTTACATAAGAGATGTTTTGTAGCCTGAAAGAAACCATGAGCTTTACATACATGCATTTTGTAGTGGCAGCAGCGCTACAAAACCTTCGATTTTGTAGCCCATGTGAAAGAGGCCTAAATACCAACATGAATGAAATTCCATAAAATTTCACACCATCATAAACCTAACTCTGATCTACTCATATACAGAAATTACCACCACCATAAAAATTCTAAAGAACTTATTACAGAATCCCTGCACTAAAAGCCTATTGATCGACTAGGATATCTCAAATGGAACAGCTTCTACCCCAGAACACTACATAGTCCATCGTCTAAAGCCAGGCCAACATATAGAATTGTCTCTGTTCCAGCCCAAGAGACAAGGTACAGGGCTATTGTACCATCTCACTTCAATTGATCATCAGATTACCAGAGCTACTAGGATACCCAGAAGTCAGCTGCTTCAATGCAAAGGAAAAAAAGTAAGATAATTGCGTACCTCTGGTGGGGACTTACACTCCACAGCTATAGGTACTAAGGAGAATGGCAAAGAAACTCCATCATCCTCTTCACAAGGATCATTTCCAGCCCCTCCCCTGCTATGGTAGAGACAATGTACAAACTTGAGAAACTTTATGACCAGAAGCTCATTGCCCTTAAACATACAAAAAAAACAAAAACTAAGGAACTTATCCCTGCAAGATTAAAAACTAAAAAACCTGTTCCTATATAATGACCCCAGAGAGGATATGAATCCCCAACACGTAGCAGGACTACAAGATTCCTAGGACATTTGCATGCTTTACATCCAATGTTGTGTAACTGATTCCATGCACTTAATGCTCAATTGGTGGCCCTTATATTGAAGAAACAAGACAAAAACTTAAAGAAAGGATGAAATCTCATACATTAAAGAGAGAAATAAAAGAAAGACTCATTTACCTGTGGCTAAACATTGTTGTAGTCAGGGACAAGAAAAACAAATTTATGAAAATATTTAGAACTTTGATTACAGGACTCAGTCTTTCTGATTGATTCATGGTGGGTGATAATATCTGAAAGATCTGGTCCAAGGATAGGAGTGGGACTAGATATGTGAACCCACATCAATTAAGACACAATAAAACACTCACAACCTTATCTGTGGACTAATTAAGACTTTACTCTCCATGCTCATTGTGTTATTCAATTTTTTTTTGAAATGCCAATTAATCATACCTCTGTTCCTTTGTATATGTGTTTGTTCAGTTATCTTATTATATCGTGGCTGATGAAGAGACCTACTGTAAGCAGTCTTGAAAGCTTATGCTGTTAAATCATTTCTTTCTTTTAGCCATTAAAATATCATATCTACAAGATTTTTTTCCTTTTATTGAGAGCAATAACACTGCTCTACTGTCAGGATTCAATCTAGTGACCTCCTGCACCCCGAGTGGTAACCCAACCTATTGAGCTGTTCAGCATGCTGGATAGCTCCTCTGAGTCCTAATACCTTGTTCTTCATCCCTTGTGTACTGTTCTTTCTTCTTGGCTCTGTGTCTTCCCTGTCTAGTCCTCCTCGTGTCTCGTACCTTCCACAATTAGTCTCTTATATAAACCTGGCCCTATTCTCTCCTTCCTTGTGTATTTATTGTGCCCTGTGCCTCTAACCAAGCTATCCTCCCACAGACATGCTACTCTCTCTCGACTACGTTACGGCTTAAATACTGTCAATCTTGCCTTGATCAGATTTACTGCCAGCAGTGGTTCTAGACCTACGCCAGATCGGGGTTTCTACTGACTAACTGACTAACTGCAAAAAGGCATCCAGGGGACATTTTTATTGGGTTGGGGCAAAAGGAGGGCATTATTTCTAGGGGCACACAAGAGGAATTATTGTGGTCTAGAGGGACATAGTAACATAGTATGTAAGGTTGAAAAAAGACATATGTCCATCAATTTCAGCGTATTACCTCCCATAGGGCACTACCATGGGTATTGTTACTATGCATGGGCACAAACAGGATATTATTACTGTGTGGGAGCATGTATGGGGAGCTATTATTGTGCAGAGCACTATCCTGGTTTGGGGAACAAATGATGGCACATTTACAGACAATGCTAGGAAAGCAAGGAGCCAAAGATGTCTGTGCTGCAAACACTGCAGAGACAAATCAGAGCTGGAAAAAGTTATGATGGTAGTTTTGGGCCGGATGAGAAAAAAGGGAAAAATTAAATGATATCACAGGATATACCATTACCGTAATAATTTATACAGTTTTCACAGTGCATGTGTGGCAATCTAATCTACTGCTATATTGACACTGTTTGGCAGTGGTATTGGTTTTTCCACAGTGTTTTTATTAAGTAACATTATGGTGATCATGATATGGCAGTATTACATGGTCTCTGTATAGTGTTGATATTGGTAGCATTGGTCTTTTTACCATGTGTTTTACTCAGTAACACCTAAAAGGTAATATTTATTCACTGCATTGTAGTAATGTTTCCTCTGAGCAGTAATAAAGTTATGTGATAGCTACATGTGTATAAATCCTTTTTCTTTCTTTTTTTTTTTGGGGGGGGGGGGGGGGGGGTCAGGATGGACACCACATGTGCCTTGGAGCCTGTGCACATAATCTTTCACAACCCTAACAATGCCACTACATTTGACTTTAGAATACTTTGGTATACAGAGGAGTTCATGGTTGACTCAATGACTGCAAAGTGCCCTGGTCTTTTGACTACAAAACAAGCCCAAATCATGAGCCTTCCATCACTGTGCTTGACAGTTTCTATGAGATGTTTATGATAATATACTGTGTTTGGTTTACTCCAAAAGTGGTGCTGGGCTTTATAGCCAAACATCTCTACTTTGGTCTCGCAAAGTCTTGCAGTTTATTCAGACACAACTTTGCAAACTTTAGCAGTGCAATTCTTTTTAGAGAGAAGAGGCCTACTCCTGGCCACCCTTCGAAACAAGTCATATTTGTTCAGTCTTTGTCCAATTGTACTATCATAAACTTATAGAAAAAAAGGAAAAAAACCTTTATCCAGCTGCGCTCTACCGCAGGACCTCAGGAACGTATAGGGAATAAGCTTACACAGCGGCCGTTAATAATAAGCCAAGTTTAATCCCATAAAAATAAAACAGAATAATAACAGGTTTAAAGTACCTCTACTATCGGGTAAGCAACGCGTTTCTGCATCAGCTGACGCCTTTATCAAGCATATAATCCTTATACCCAATCTCATATATATATATATATATATATATATATATATATATATATATATATATATATATATATATATATATAAAATATACCTTAATCAAAGATCCATATGAGGGACATCTGATTCCATCCCTTAACCACGCTGAACGCCACCAAAGCGTGTATGGGTGAAGGGCGGAAACTAGAGTAGTTCCGCTTTCATCATCCAACAGATGCTGGAGCGCACCTGCGTTCCACATAGATAGCCTTCCATGCAATGTAAAAGAGATCCACGTTCTGCGTCATCACGCTGTAAGGGGGGGGCGCATCGTGGATGAGGTAATCGCGCTCCTGAATGGAGCGCACGGGGCGTGTCAATGCTCTGTGTAGATAACAATGTGCCGCGTCATCACGCTATGCTCGGAGGTCCGCAGTGACTAAATTAGTCACGCTTCAGATAGAACGCACGGAGTGTGTCAACGCATGCTATAGACTGACAGCTTAGTTGATTAATCATAGATGGAGCACACGATGCATGTCAGTTTGTCAAACACCCCGGATCTATTCCCAGAGGTTGCAGATGTTTGGAAATTGCCCACAATATATGTCTCTTTGAACAGCTAGTAATACATTAACCTAATCCCATACCTACAAACCCTGTCTCCCAAATGGCTACTCCTGGTTTCCATATAAAGGGTGAACAGTATTGTTCTAATAAAAATATATATAGGGAAATTAATACCTCCTAAAGATTAGACTATGAATAGAGAATAAACTGGTCCCCCGCGGCTTGAGAGTCAACATCGGTCCTGCCTTCTCGGGCAATTCTACATTTGCCGGAGAATGGCGTTTGATGTTAAATACTTTTACGGATTTGATTTTAAGTAAAATATTGATGAAAATAGAAAATGTGATGATTTCTGCGCTCCAGAGAGTGACCTTTTTGGCTGACTTTTGTAAAAAGGAGGACTTTTTATTTGCTTTGGCTTTTATTAATAGTTTAGAAATTAATACCTAAACTAAAAAGAGATGCCCTTGATTATTCCCAGGAGAAATTATTCCCCTGGGAATACAAAAGGAATGGAAATATTATGAAGAATAAGGCATATCGGTATAATCCACACTATAAGAGCAAAAGGTGCAATAAATCCACAGGGGGTAAAAGATCTTCCGATGGGAATTTTGAGAATAATGATGATAATAACTTGTGGGGGGAAAAAACACACAGTGATAATATAAGAGCAGGGACATGGTTGGGGAGGACTAGTGTCTTCACCAATCAATCCCGGTGGCGAAATAGTTCAACTATGAGAGAAAAAAATGATAATAGAGTGACCAGGGGCCACTCGAAGGAAACAAGGAAAGAGCCTCTAGTTTCTAGAAAAAAAGAACCCTCTCAACAAAATCAGGAAACAGATAGAAGTAGGAGTTCTCCTCCGGTCTTTTCTTCACCGGTGCTATCTGTGAATGAACCTAAATCTAACTCTGTTGAAACATCTACAAGGGTGAAAGAATATGAGTCCACTGGGGATTTACCCAAAAATCCCAAAGTAAACTCTATGAATAAATCTACACAAGAATATCGAGGCTTTCAAGTATTCCGGAAAGACCTGAGATAGATTTGATTAAAAAATCAACACCTCTTTTAATTGACCTCACTCCTCCGAAATTAGTAATGAGAAAGAGTATTGTACCGCCTGTAAAAATACCCATGATAGAAACGACGAGGATTGAGGTCTGTGAGGTACCATCTCTAACTCCGTTGATTGTTGATAATAACTAGAGATGAGCGAACGTACTCGGTAAGGGCGATTTCGCAATCCAGCACCGCGATTTTCGAGTACTTCACTACTCGGGTGAAAAGTACTCGGGTGCGCTGTGGGGCGGGGGGTTGCAGAGGGGAGTGGGGGGTAGCAGCGGCCAACAGAGGGGAGCCCTCTCTCTCTCTCCCTCCCCCCCCCACTCCCCGCTGAAACCCCCCGCTCACCCACAGCGCACCCGAGTACTTTTCACCCGAGTAGTTAAGTACTCGAAAATCGCGGTGCTAGATTGCGAAATCGCCCTTACCGAGTACGTTCGCTCATCTCTAATAATAACACAAGGAGTTTAAGAGGGAATGAGGAAGAAGAAACTAGAAATAATGAAAAAATTCTAATCTCTGATTTTGAGAGGATTCTTTTATGCTCACCACTAGCAGATTCGCCACCCAACTTTATAGATCTGAATCCCTCAATCTCTTCGGTACCATCTACACGACAAATATCGAAATGTAGTCCCTTGAAAGGGATTCAAAGCACGGATCCCCTTTTTTCCGGCTCTGGAGCCCACAGTTCCTCGGGTGGCAAACTCCATGACAGGATTCGGGGGAAAATCAAAGAAAATATTCCAGTTTTATCAACCCCTTTCACCTTCAACTCAATCAAAACAGAGAAAAAGAAATTTTCAAGACGTCGAGGTAAAAGGGGCGGAGGGAGGTCTAGGTCCCAAAAAAACGATAAAAAAACTGAGAGCCATGCAAACACCCTAGAGATCGGGTAGATGAAGCTAGAAATATGGGGATATTTAACATCTCTAAATATATATTAAGAAGAAAGGAAGCTGAAATCTTAGCTAAGGGCTTGTCCTTTAGCCCCTCCACGAGAGCGAATCTCTTCGATCTATATGTCGATTTAAATCACTATGTGAAAAAATTAAAAATTATCAGTGTGTAGACATTTCTCTATACAGAAATTTAAGAACGAGGAACCCGATAGGAAAACGGAAGAATTATTTCATTTACATCATCCGATCTTTACTGATCTCAAACCAAGTAGTAAATTTAACCCAGTTGATAGCCGTGGAAATTTTATAGAAACTTTCTACCATAATGTGTTGCAAGATTTTTCAGTGATGTGTAACACTGACTTGAGTGTTTCACATAACTTGACTCGAGAACAGTTTCATATTTTAAAAAATTTAGCATCTAATAACGAAATCATCATAAAAAAGCAGACAAAGGGGGAGGGACGGTAGTAATGGATCTCGACTATTACCTCTGGGAATCTGATAGAATCCTGAGGGACAGTAAGTACTATAAAAAATTGAGTTTCGACCCTACAGGCATTATCTCAACAAAATTATTTGATTTAGTGGATGAAGCCCTAAGAAATAATTGCCTGGCAAAAAGAGAAAGGGATTTTATCTGCATAAAAAATCCGGAAATTCCCTTTTTCTACTTTCTGCCGAAAGTGCACAAAGATATCGAACGACCTCCGGGTCGTCCGATCATAGCAGGGATTAACTCTATCACCAGTGCCCTCTCCCATTATATTGATGTGCACCTACAGAAATTTGTAGTTTCTCTCCCATCCCATATAAAAGATGTGGGTCATATTCTCTCTCTCCTGGAACAATTAACCTGGAAGGACTCGTACATCTGGTGTACACTAGATGTTACGTCTCTTTATTCCAATATACAACATAAGCAAGGTATAAAAGCTGTACAATCGTTTCTTAATAGAGATGAGCGAACGTGTTCTTCCGAGCTTGATATTCGTGCGAATATTAGGGTGTTCGGGATGTTCGTTATTCGTAACGAACACCATGCGGTGTTCTGGTTACTTTCACTTCCTTCCCTGAGACGTTAGCGCGCTTTTTTTGGCCAATTGAAAGACAGGGAAGGCATTACAACTTCCCCCTGTGACGTTCAAGCCCTATACCACCCCCCTGCTGTGAGTGGCTGGGAAGATCAGGTGTCACCCGAACATAAAAGTCGGCCCCTCCCGCGGTTCGGCTCAGATGCCTGGTGAGTTAGATGAGGGACAGTGCTGTTTGTACCGGAGCTGCTGTAGGGAAAGAATTGGTAGTTAGTGTAGGCTTCAAGACCCCCCAAAGGTCCTTATTAGGGCCACTGATAGCTGTGTGTTGGCTGCTGTTAGCAGTGCCATTTTTTTTTTTCTCAAAATCGGCTCTGCAGAGCGTTGCACCTGGCATTAGGGACAGAAGTGCTGCATAGGCAGGGAGAGTGTTAGGAGTGAGTGTAGCCTTCAAGAACCTCAACGGTCCTTTCTAGGGCCATATTTATCCGTGTGCAGTACTGTCCAGGCTGCTGTTAGCTGTGCTGCATTTTTTTTTGGCTTCTCAAAATCGCCTCTGCAGAGCATTCCACCCTCCATTGATACTGCAGGGAAAGAATTGTATAGGCAGGGCCACAACACAGTTATTATTCATAGAATATACGCAGTGCTGCCTTTTGCTTGTAAAACAAGTGAAAATAATTCTATTTGTCCTGCCTCTGTCCGTCCTAACGCCGGTGGACACGTGTCGGCTGCGTCTGCAACCTGTAAAAATTATACGCACCCAGCTACGTTTTACTCCTGGCTTCGCCATTTGCTTTCCTTAATTGGGAAAAAAATACCTGCTCTGCCACAGTTAATAACTCTGCTACCCTCACGTTCTGTGACACATTAGCAGGAAAACAGCACAGTTATTAAACTTCTCATGTTCATAGAATATACGCAGTGCTGCCTTTTGGTGCAAAAAAACGGAAAATAATTCTATTTGTCCTGCCTCTGTCCGTCCTAACGCCGGTGGACACGTGTCGGCTGCGTCTGCAACCTGTAAAAATCATACGCACCCAGCAACGTTTTACTCCTGGCTTCGCCATTTGCTTTCCTTAATTGGGAAAAAAAATACCTGCTCTGCCACAGTTAATAACTCTGCTACCCTCACGTTCTGTGACACATTAGCAGGAAAACAGCACAGTTATTAAACTTCTCATGTTCATAGAATATACGCAGTGCTGCCTTTTGGTGCAAAAAAACGGAAAATAATTCTATTTGTCCTGCCTCTGTCCGTCCTAACGCCGGTGGACACGTGTCGGCTGCGTCTGCAACCTGTAAAAATCATACGCACCCAGCTACGTTTTACTCCTGGCTTCGCCATTTGCTTTCCTTAATTGGGAAAAAAATACCTGCTCTGCCAGAGTTATAATAACTCTGCTACCCTCACGTTCTGTGACACATTAGCAGGGACACAGCACAGTTATTAAACTTAGATTATTCATTCACTAGAGGCAGTGGGGCCTTTCGTTTTCCAAAAAGGGCAAAAATTATATTTGGCCTGCAGTCTTGCGCCAATTTATTTCCTGCCTGTGAAATCAAATCACTGGTAATACAGCATGCTGAGGGGTAGGGGTAGGCCTAGAGGACGTGGACGCGGCCGAGGACGCGGAGGGCCAAGTCAGGGTGTGGGCACAGGCCGAGCTCCTGATCCCGGTGTGTCGCAGCCGACTGCTGCGCGATTAGGAGAGAGGCACGTTTCTGGCGTCCCCACATTCATCGCCCAATTAATGGGTCCACACGGGAGACGGTTATTAGAAAATGAGCAGTGTGAGCAGGTCCTGTCCTGGATGGCAGAAAGTGCTTCGAGCAACCTATCGTCAACACGCAGTTCTGCGCCGTCCACTGCTGCAAATCCGAATCCTCTGTCTGCTGCTCCTCCTTCCTCCCAGCCTCCTCACTCCACTACAATGACACCTGCTCAGGAGCGGGAAGACTCCCAGGAACTGTTCTCGGGCCCCTGCTCAGATTGGGCAGCAGCGGTTCCTCTCCCACCAGAGGAGTTTATCGTCACTGATGCCCAACCATTCGAAAGTTCCCGGGGTCCGGGGGATGAGGCTGGGGACTTCCGCCAACTGTCTCAACAACTTTCTGTGGGTGAGGAGGACGATGACGATCAGACACAGTTGTCTTGCAGTGAGGTAGTAGTAAGGGCAGTAAGTCCGAGGGAGCAGCGCACAGAGGATTCGGAGGAAGAGCAGCAGGACGATGAGGTGACTGACCCCACCTGGTGTGCAACGCTTACTCAGGAGGACAGGTCTTCAGAGGGGGAGTCAAGGGCATCAGCAGGGCAGGTTGCAAGAGGCAGTGCGGTGGCCAGGGGTAGAGGCAGGGCCAGACCGAATAATCCACCAAGTGTTTCCAAAAGCGCCCCCTCGCGCCATGCCACCCTGCAGAGGCCGAGGTGCTCTAAGGTCTGGCAGTTTTTCACAGAGACGCCTGACGACCGACGAACAGTGGTGTGCAACCTTTGTTGCGCAAAGCTCAGCCGGGGAGCCAACACCAACAGCCTCACCACCACCACCATGCGCAGGCATATGATGGCCAAGCACCCCACAAGGTGGGACGAAGGCCGTTCAGCGCCTCCGGTTTGCACCCCTGCCTCTCCCCCTGTGCCCCAACCTGCCACTGAGATGCAACCCCCCTCTCAGGACACAGGCACTACCGCCTCATGGCCTTTACCCACACCCTCATCTCCGCTGTCCTCGGCCCCATCCAGCAGTGTAGTTCAGCGCACCGTCCAGCCGTCGCTTGCGCAAGTGTTCGAGCGCAAGCGCAAGTACGCCGCCACGCACCCGCACGCTCAAACGTTAACCGTCCGCATCGCAAAATTCATCAGCCTTGAGATGCTGCCGTATAGGGTTGTGGAAACGGAGTCCTTCAAAAGTATCATGGAGGCGGCGGCCCCGCGCTACTCAGTTCCCAGTCGCCACTACTTTTCCCGATGTGCCGTCCCAGCCCTGCACGACCACGTCTCCCGCAACATTGTACGCGCCCTCACCAACGCGGTTACTGCCACGGTCCACTTAACTACGGACACGTGGACAAGCACAGGCGGGCAGGGCCACTACATCTCCCTGACGGCACATTGGGTGAATTTAGTGGAGGCTGGGACAGAGTCAGAGCCTGGGACCGCTCACGTCCTACCCACCCCCAGAATTGCGGGCCCCAGCTCGGTGCTGGTATCTGCGGAGGTGTATGCTTCCTCCACTAAAGCACCCTCCTCCTCCTCCTCCTCCTCTGTCTCGCAATCAAGATGTGTTAGCAGCAGCATGTCGCCAGCAGTCGGTGTCGCGCGGTGTGGCAGCACAGCGGTGGGCAAGCGTCAGCAGGCCGTGCTGAAACTACTCAGCTTAGGCGATAAGAGGCACACGGCCCACGAACTGCTGCAGGGTCTGACACAGCAGACCGACCGCTGGCTTGCGCCGCTGAGCCTCCAACCGGGCATGGTCGTGTGTGACAACGGCCGTAACCTGGTGGCGGCTCTGCAGCTCGGCAGCCTCACGCACGTGCCATGCCTGGCCCACGTCTTTAATTTGGTGGTTCAGCGGTTTCTGAAAAGCTACCCACGCTTGTCAGACCTGCTCGTAAAGGCGCGCCGGCTCTGCGCACATTTCCGCAAGTCCCACACGGACGCTGCCACCCTGCGCACCCTGCAACATCACTTTAAGCTGCCAGTGCACCGACTGCTGTGCGACGTGCCCACACGGTGGAACTCTACGCTCCACATGTTGGCCAGGCTCTATGAACAACGTAGAGCTATAGTCGAATACCAACTCCAACATGGGCGGCGCAGTGGGAGTCAGCCTCCTCAATTCCTTTCAGAAGAGTGGGCCTGGTTGGCAGACATCTGCCATGTCCTTGGTAATTTTGAGGAGTCTACCCAGGTGGTGAGCGGCGATGCTACAATCATTAGCGTCACCATTCCTCTGCTATGCATCTTGAGAAATTCCCTGCAAACCATAAAGGCAGCTGCTTTGCGCTCGGAAACGGGGGCGGGGGAAGGCAGTATGCCGCTGGATAGTCAGGGCACCCTCCTGTCTATTTCTCAGCGCGTACAGGAGGAGGAGGAGGAGCATGAGGAGGATGAGGAGGAGGGGGAAGAGACAGCTTGGGCCGCTGCTGACGGTACACCGGCTGATTGCCTGTCATCCTTTCAGCGTGTATGGCCTGAGGAGGAGGAGGAGGAGGAGGAGGAGGATCCTGAAAGTGATCTTCCTAGTGAAGACAGCCATGTGTTGCGTACAGGTACCCTGGCACACATGGCTGACTTCATGTTAGGATGCCTTTCTCGTGACCCTCGCGTTGCACGCATTCTGGCCACGACGGATTACTGGGTGTACACACTGCTCGATCCACGGTATAAGGAGAACCTGCCCACTCTGATTCCCGAAGAGGAAAGGGGTTCGAGATTGTTGCTATACCACAGGACCCTTGCGGACAAGCTGATGGTAAAATTCCCAGCCGACAGCGCTAGTGGCAGAAGGCGCAGTACCGAGGGCAAGGTAGCAGGGGATGTGCGTAGATCGAGCAGCATGTACATCCCAGGCAGTGCAACAGTCTTTAAGGGCCTGGCCAGCTTTATGGCTCCCCACCAAGACTGTGTCACCGCTCCCCAGTCACGGCTGAGTCGGCGGGAGCACTGTAAAAGGATGGTGAGGGAGTACGTAGCGGATCGCACGACCATCCTTGGTGACGCCTCTGCCCCCTACAACTACTGGGTGTCGAACCTGGACACGTGGCCTGAACTCGCGCTGTATGCCCTGGAGGTGCTTGCTTGTCCTGCGGCTAGCGTCTTGTCGGAGAGGGTGTTTAGTGCGGCTGGGGGAATCATCACAGATAAGCGTAGCCGCTTGTCAACCGACAGTGCCGACAGGCTAACACTCATCAAGATGAACAAAGGCTGGATTTCCCCAGACTTCTGTTCTCCACCAGCGGACAGCAGCGATACGTAAGCAATACGTAGGCTGCACCCGCGGATGGAAGCTACGTTCTCTCTCACCATCCAAAACGGGGACATTTCTGCTTCATCAATCTGTGTCTAATATTCCTCCTCCTCCTCCTGCTCCTCCTCCTGAAACCTCACGTAATCACGCTGAACGGGCAATTTTTCTTAGGGCCACAAGGCTCACTCAAATAATTTTTCAGAACAATTTTTATAAGTTTCAATGCGCTTAAAAGCATTGGAACTTTAACTTGAACCAATTTTTCGTTACACTGGGCTGCCTCCAGGCCTAGTTACCACTTAAGCCACATTAACCAAAGCGATTAATGGGTTTCACCTGCCCTCTTGGCTGGCCATGGCCAATTTTTGGGATGTACATTAGTACTGTTGATACAGCAATTTTTGTGGGCCCTCGCCTACAGTGTAATCAAATTAATTTTTAGCCCACCTGCATTACAGCTGACGTTACCTCAGCTGTGTTGGGCAATGCAATGGGATATTTTTATGTACCGCCGGTGGGTTCCAGGGAGCCACCCATGCTGTAGGTGCACACTGAGTTTTTAATACATCTGTACACTTCTAAAGAACCCGTCTGACTGGGGCATGCAGTGTGGGCCGAAGCCCACCTGTATTACGCACGACATAACTACCTCAGCTGTGTTGGGCAATGCAATGGGATATTTCTATGTACCGCCGGTGGCTTCCTGGCACCCACCCAGGCAGTGGGTCCACAGGGAGTTTAACCTACATGTGTCCACTTGTAAAGAACCCCAGTCTGACTGGGGCATGCAGTGTGGGCCGAAGCCCACCTGCATTAAGCACGACATTACTACCTCAGCTGTGTTGGGCAATGCAATGGGATATTTTTATGTACCGCCGGTGGGTTCCAGGGAGCCACCCATGCTGTAGGTGCACACGGAGTTTTTAATACATCTGTACACTTCTAAAGAACCCCAGTCTGACTGGGGCATGCAGTGTGGGCCGAAGCCCACCTGTATTACGCACGACATAACTACCTCAGCTGTGTTGGGCAATGCAATGGGATATTTCTATGTACCGCCGGTGGCTTCCTGGCACCCACCCAGGCAGTGGGTCCACAGGGAGTTTAACCTACATGTGTCCACTTGTAAAGAACCCCAGTCTGACTGGGGCATGCAGTGTGGGCCGAAGCCCACCTGCATTAAGCACGACATTACTACCTCAGCTGTGTTGGGCAATGCAATGGGATATTTTTATGTACCGCCGGTGGGTTCCAGGGAGCCACCCATGCTGTAGGTGCACACGGAGTTTTTAATACATCTGTACACTTCTAAAGAACCCCAGTCTGACTGGGGCATGCAGTGTGGGCCGAAGCCCACCTGTATTACGCACGACATAACTACCTCAGCTGTGTTGGGCAATGCAATGGGATATTTCTATGTACCGCCGGTGGCTTCCTGGCACCCACCCATGCTGTGGGTCCACAGGGAATTATAAATGCATCTGTTTCCACTTATAAAGAAACCCAGTCTGACTGGGGCATGCAGTGTGGGCCGAAACCCACCTGCATTAACCCTTTCCAGTCCACTGTGTGACCTGTGAAGACATTAGGGTTTAAGGCTGTACAGCTCCGTTGTTGGTAGACGTCCGTCGGGGTTCTCTTACTGTATATTGCCAGCCTCTCTGCTGTCGGAGCCTATCCTACGTGTCAGCTCATGCAGTACTGGCTTTAGCCAGCATATAGCGCCGTTGTATAACGGCAGAAAAAGAGTAAGCCCCCTAGGAAAACCATATACAAATTGGATTGGAAAGGGTTAAGCACAACATTACTACCTCAGCTGTGTTGGGCAATGCAATGGGATATTTCTATGTACCGCCGGTGGCTTCCTGGCACCCACCCATGCTGTAGGTGCACACGGAGTTTTTACTACATCTGTACACTTATAAAGAACCCCAGTCAGACTGGGGCATGCAGTGTGGGCCGAAGCCCACCTGCATTAAGCACGACATTACTACCTCAGCTGTGTTGGGCAATGCAATGGGATATTTCTGTGTACCGCCGGTGGGTTCCAGGGAGCCACCCATGCTGTGGGTCGACAGGGACTTCACAATAGGGAGTTGTACCTGCCTGTGTCTATGAATTAAAAAGCCCGGTCTGACTGGGGCATGCAGACACCTTGACAGAATGAATAGTGTGTGGCACATAGGTTCCCCATTGCTATGCCCACATGTGCAGCTCCTGATGGCGGTGGCACAGGATTCTATTTCTCATTGCTTCTGTACAGCATTGTGGGCTATCGCTCCGCCACTTTTAAAGAGGGTCGCTGCCTAGCCGTGCCAACCTCTGCAGTGTGTGCCTGCGGTCCCTCGTCATGGCAGACGCAATTCTAAATAGACATGAGCGTGGTGTGGCATGAGGGCAGCTGAAGGCTGCCCAGGGACACTTTGGTGTGCGCTGTGGGGGGGAGGGGGGGCGGTTGGGCAGCATGTAACCCAGGAGAAGTGTCAGTGGAGTGTCATGCAGGCAGTGATTGTGCTTTGTTGGAGGTAGTGTGGTGCTTAGCAAAGGTAAGCCATGCTAATGAGGGCTTTTCAGAAGTAAAAGTTGTTGGGAGGGGGGGGCCCACTCTTGCCGGTATTGTGGCTTAATAGTGGGACCTGTGAACTTGAGATGCAGCCCAACATGTAGCCCCTCGCCTGCCCTATCCGTTGCTGTGTCGTTCCCATCACTTTGTTGAATTGCCCAGATTTTCACACATGAAAACCTTAGCGAGCATCGGCGAAATACAAAAATGCTCTGGTCGCCCATTGACTTCAATGGGGTTCGTTGTTCGAAACGAACCCTCGAGCATCGCGGGAAGTTCGTTCCGAATAACGAGCACCCGAACATTTTGGTGTTCGCTCATCTCTATTTCTTAACGATGATCCCTTGATGCCGGTGCTCTATATTGGAATCTATATATTTCATTTTAAATAATAATTATTTTATTTTTAATGATCAATTTTTTCAGCAGACTAACGGAACGGCAATGGGGACGCGTTTTACACCCAGTTATGCTAATTTATTTATGGGTGCATTCGAAAAAGAGAATTTTAGTGAAAGTCGTATAATATTTTTTAAACGGTTTATCGACGATATCATATTAACATGGGATGGTAAAATGAAAGATCTAGAATTATTTATTACTAGTGTTAATAAGAATGATTGCCAGTTGGAATTCACGGGGAACATTAGCCCAACGGAAATAGTCTTTTTGGATTTGGTAATTTCCACAAGTGACGGTGAAATAAAAACTAAAACGCACTTTAAAAAGACAGACTGTAACAGTATTTGAGTTTTAAAAGCTGCCATAAAAAAAGTTGGACAGCTAAAGCGAATAAGAAGGAACTGTTCATCGATTGAAATATTCAAAGAACAAGCAGTAACAATAAAAACATGCTTTATTGAAAAGGGCTACCCTTTGCTTTTAATTGAAGATGCTTACGATAAAGTTTTATCTGAGACAAAACCCCCTTTTATTTAAAAAAAAATGAATGGGGTTGACCATGGTATGGATAACAAAAAGAAAGATTTTAATAAAAAAAATTTATTTTTGACAAAATACAACACACAACATAAATGAATAGAAAGGATAATTAAAAGGAATCGGGAACTATTAAAAAAGGACCCATTCTTATCCAAAGAACTTCCTTTTTATTTACCGGAGAAACAGAACCCTCCAAAATATGATTGCACCATCGGACCCATTGAAAAAACTTCTAAATCAAAAAAATAGTCGAGATAAACTGAGTGAATGTCGCGTTGGCGTGTATAGGTGCCAGAAAAGTTGTTGCAAATGTTGCGCTTCTATCTCTAATGGTAAAAAGGAAGTATTTGTGAAACGTGAACGAAAATTAGTGAATTTAAAACAACATTTGAACTGTGAATCAGCATGGGTAATTTACTTATTGGAGTGTCCTTGCGGACTCCAATATATTGGTCGCACGACCAGGCCCCTAAGGACGAGGATAAACCAACACCGCCATAACATAGTCTCTGGTTTTATGAAACATAGTGTGTCTCGGCATTTTAAAGAAGCACATGATAAAGACCCCACAAAATTAATCGTTACACCACTGGAGACCATTCCTTCTAGGTCGTTCTCCAGGCTGCGTGAGCGGGAGATGTTTTGGATCTTCTGTATGGACTCATTGAGTCCTAATGGTCTAAATTAAACCCTAGAAAAAATTACATAAGACAACCCAGATAGGAGATATGTGTTTTATATAGGATTGTTTATTCGTATTTATTCATTATATCTATCTATTAGAATTTTATCTATTTATTTGCATTTTTAAGATAATATGAATTGAGTGCTGGATGTTGATATAACTGGGGTTTATTTATGACCAATATGTAGAGTGTAGAATTTCTATAGAAAGTTGTGGGGTCATTTTTCAGTCTATTTATATTCTAATCTTTAGGAGGAATTAATTTCCCTATATATTTTTTTATTAGAACAATACTGTTCACCCTTTATATGGAAACCAGGAGTAGCCATTTGGGAGACAGGGTTTGTAGGTATGGGATTAGGTTAATGCATTACTAGCTGTTCAAAGAGATAATTGACATATATTGTGGGCAATTCCCAAACATCTGCAACCTCTGGGAATAGATCCGGGGTGTTTGACAAACTGACATGCATCTATGATTAATCAACTAAGCTGACAGTCTATAGCGTGCATTGACACGCTCCGTGCGTTCCATCTGAAGCGTGACTAATTTAGTCACTTCGGACATCCGAGCATAGCGTGATGACGCGGCACGTTGTTATCTACACAGAGCATTGACACGCCCCGTGCGCTCCATTCAGGAGCGCGATTACCTCATCCACGATGCGTCCCCCCTTACAGCGTGATGACACAGAACGTGGATCTCTTTTACATTGCATGGAAGGCTATCTATGTGGAACGCAGGTGCGCTCCAGCATCTGTTGGATGATGAAAGCGGAACTACTCTAGTTTCCGCCCTTCACCCATACACGCTTTGATGGCATTCAGTGTGGTTAAGGGATGGAATCAGATGTCCCTCATATGGATCTTTGATTAAGGTATGTTTTATATATATATATATATATATATATATATATATATATATATATATATATATATATATATGAGATTGGGTATAAGGATTATATGCTTGATAAAGGCGTCAGATGACGCAGAAACGCGTTGCTTACCCGATAGTAGAGGTACTTTAAATCTGTAATTATTCTGTTTTATTTTTATGGGATTAAACTTGGCTTATTATTAACGGCCGCTGTGTAAGCTTATTCCCTATACGTTCTTGAGGTCCTGCGGTAGAGCGCAGCTGGATAAAGGTTTTTTCATTTTTTTTCTATACTGCACTATCCCCATTTTTCCTGCCAGAGAATTGGGGTTCTCTTTAAAGCTGCTGCTCTCCAAAAAAAGTGTATATTGTGTAGGATATCAGACACACATATATTTTTGGATGATACGGAGGATCCTGATTAAAGATACCTATTGAAGGCTTACTTGGATTCCAGGTGTAGGTGGGACACAAAAATCCTTTTTGCTGTTCCGCCTCACACCGGGTAAGTGGAGTGGATTCACTATTGATTATTTTATCCATGTGCAAGGCGCTCTCCCTAATTTGTGTTACTATCATAAACTTGAACATTTAACTTGCCAACTGAGGCCTTTAAGAGTTGATATGTAGCTCTTGTTTTTTTTTGCAATTGCAAAAGTGTGACCTTGGGATAAATTTGCTGGGGCATCCAATCCTCGGTATATTGCCAGCTGTCTTGAATGTTTTCCACTTGTGAATAATATTTCTCACTGTAGAATGATGGGCTTCAAATTGTTTGGAAATAGCCTTATAACCCTTCCCAGTTTAATGGACAACAATAGAGATGAGCGAGCACCAAAATGCTCGGGTGCTCGTTACTCGTGACGAAATTATCGCGATGCTCGAGGGTTCGTTTCGAGTAACGAACCCCATTGAAGTCAATGGGCGACCCGAGCATTTTTGTATTTCGCCGATGCTCGCTAAGGTTTTCATGTGTGAAAATCTGGGCAATTCAAGAAAGTGATGGGAACGACACAGCAACGGATAGGGCAGGCGAGGGGCTACATGTTGGGCTGCATCTCAAGTTCACAGGTCCCACTATTAAGCCACAATACCGGCAAGAGTGGGCCCCCCCCCCTCCCAACAACTTTTACTTCTGAAAAGCCCTCATTAGCAATGGATACCTTAGCTAAGCACCACACTACCTCCAACAAAGCACAATCACTGCCTGCATGACACTCCGCTGCCACTTCTCCTGGGTTACATGCTGCCCAACCCCCCCCCCCCCACAGCGCACACCAAAGTGTCCCTGCACAGCCTTCAGCTGCCCTCATGCCACACCATCCTCATGTCTATTTATAAGTGCGTCTGCCATGACGAGGAACCGCAGGCACACACTGCAGAGGGTTGGCATGGCTAGGCAGCGACCCTCTTTAAAAGGGGCGGGGCGATAGCCCACAATGCTGTACAGAAGCAATGAGAAATATAATCCTGTGTCACCGCCATCAGGAGCTGCACACGTGGGCATAGCAATGGGGAACCTATGTGCCACACACTATTCATTCTGTCAAGGTGTCTGCATGCCCCAGTCAGACCGCGGTTTTTAATTCATAGACACAGGCAGGTACAACTCCCTATTGTGAAGTCCCTGTGGACCGACAGCATGGGTGGCTCCCTGGAACCCACCAGCGGTACATAAAAATATCGCATTGCATTGCCCAACACAGCTGAGGTAGTAATGTCGTGCTTAATGCAGGTGGGCTTCGGCCCACACTGCATGCCCCAGTCTGACTGGGGTTCTTTAGATGTGGAAACAGATGCATTTATAATTCTCTGTGGACCCACAGCATGGGTGGGTGCCAGGAAGCCACTGGCGGTACATAAATATATCCCATTGCATTGCCCAACACAGCTGAGGTAGTAATGTCGTGCTTAATGCAGGTGGGCTTCGGCCCACACTGCATGCCCCAGTCAGACTGGGGTTCTTTAGAAGTGGAAACAGATGCATTTATAATTCCCTGTGGACCCACAGCATGGGTGGCTCCCTGGAACCCACCGGCGGTACATAAATATATCCCATTGCATTGCCCAACACAGCGGATGTAACGTCAGCTGTAATGCAGGTGGGCTAAAAATTCATTTGATTACACTGTAGGCAAGGGCCCACAAAAATTGCTGTATCAACAGTACTAATGTACATCCAAAAAATTGGCCATGGCCAACCAAGAGGGCAGGTGAAACCCATTAATCGCTTTGGTTAATGTGGCTTAAGTGATAACTAGGCCTGGAGGCAGCCCAGTTTAACGAAAAATTGGTTCAAGTTAAAGTTTCAACGCTTTTAAGAGCATGGAAACGTATAAAAATTGTTTAGAAAAATGATATGAGTGAGCCTTGTGGCCCTAAGAAAAATTGCCCGTTCGGCGTGATTACGTGAGGTTTCAGGAGGAGGAGCAGGAGGAGGAGGAGGAGGAATATTATACACAGATTGATGAAGCAGAAATGTCCCCGTTTTGGAGGGTGAGAGAGAACGATGCTTCCATCCGCGGGTGCAGCCTACGTATTGCTTAGGTATCGCTGCTGTCCGCTGGTGGAGAAGAGAAGTCTGGGGAAATCCAGGCTTTGTTCATCTTGATGAGTGTAAGCCTGTCGGCACTGTCGGTTGACAGGTGGGTACGCTTATCCGTGATGATTCCCCCAGCCACACTAAATACACTCTCTGACAAGACGCTAGCCGCAGGACAAGCAAGCACCTCCAGGGCATACAGCGCGAGGTCAGGCCACGTGTCCAGCTTCGACACCCAGTAGTTGTAGGGGGCAGAGGCGTCACGGAGGACGGTCGTGCGATTGGCTACGTACTCCCTCACCATCCTTTTACAGTGCTCCCGCCGACTCAGCCTTGACTGGGGAGCGGTGACACAGTCTTGCTGGGGAGCCATAAAGCTGGCAAAGGCCTTGGAGAATGTTCCCCTGCCTGCGCTGTACATGCTGCCTGATCTCTGCGCCTCCCCTGCTACCTGGCCCTCGGAACTGCGCCTTCTGCCACTAGCGCTGTCGGATGGGAAGTTTACCATCAGTTTGTCCACCAGCGCCCTGTGGTATAGCATCATTCTTGAACCCCTTTCCTCTTCGGGAATGAGAGTGCAAAGGCTCTCCTTATACCGTGGATCGAGCAGTGTGTACACCCAGTAATCCGTAGTGGCCAGAATGCGTGTAACGCGAGGGTCACGAGAAAGGCATCCTAACATGAAGTCAGCCATGTGTGCCAGGGTACCTGTACGCAACACATGGCTGTCTTCACTAGGAAGATCACTTTCAGGATCCTCCTCCTCCTCCTCTTCCTCCTCCTCAGGCCATACACGCTGAAAGGATGACAGGCAAGCAGCATGGGTACCGTCAGCAGTGGGCCAAGCTGTCTCTTCCCCCTCCTCCTCATCCTCCTCATGCTCCTCCTCCTCCTCCTGAACGCGCTGAGATATAGACAGGAGGGTGCTCTGACTATCCAGCGACATACTGTCTTCCCCCGGCTCTGTTTCCGAGCGCAAAGCGTCTGCCTTTATGCTTTGCAGGGAACTTCTCAAGATGCATAGCAGAGGAATGGTGACGCTAATGATTGCAGCATCGCCGCTCACCACCTGGGTAGACTCCTCAAATTTTCCAAGGACCTGGCAGATGGCTGCCAACCAGGCCCACTCTTCTGTAAATAATTGAGGAGGCTGACTCCCACTGCGCCGCGCAAGTTGGAGTTGGTATTTCACTATAGCTCTACGCTGCTCATAGAGTCTGGCCAACATGTGGAGCGTAGAGTTCCACTGTGTGGGCACGTCGCACAGCAGTCGGTGCACTGGCAGATTAAACCGATGTTGCAGGGTCCGCAGGGTGGCAGCTTGCGTGTGTGATTTGCGGAAATGTGCGCAGATCTGGCGCACCTTTCCGAGCAGGTATGACAAGTGGGGGTAGCTTTTCAGAAAGCGCTGAACCACCAAATTAAACACATGGGCCAGGCATGGCACGTGCGTGAGGCTGCCGAGTTGCAGAGCCGCCACCAGCTTACGGCCGTTGTCACACACGACCATGCCCGGTTGGAGGCTCAGCGGCGCAAGCCAGCGGTCGGTCTGCTCTGTCAGACCCTGTAGCAGTTCGTGGGCCGTGGGCCTCTTCTCTCCTAAGCTGAGTAGTTTCAGCACGGCCTGCTGACGCTTGCCCACCGCTGTGCTGCCACGCCGCGTGACACAGACTGCTGGCGACGTGCTGCTGCTGACACATCTTGATTGCGAGACAGAGGTTGCGTAGGAGGAGGAGGAGGAGGGTTTAGTGGAGGAAGCATACACCCCCGCAGATACCACCACCGAGCTGGGGCACGCAATTCGGGGGGTGGGTAGGACGTGAGCGGTCCCAGGCTCTGACTCTGTCCCAGCCTCCACTAAATTCACCCAATGTGCCGTCAGGGAGATATAGTGGCCCTGCCCGCCTGTGCTTGTCCACGTGTCTGTTGTTAAGTGGACCTTGGCAGTAACCGCGTTGGTGAGGGCGCGTACAATGTTGCGGGAGACGTGGTCGTGCAGGCCTGGGACGGCACATCGGGAAAAGTAGTGGCGACTGGGAACCGAGTAGCGCGGGGCCGCCGCCGCCATCATGATTTTGAAAGCCTCCGTTTCCACAAGCCTATACGGTAGCATCTCTAGGCTGATCAATTTTGCAATGTGCACGTTTAACGCTTGAGCGTGCGGGTGCGTGGCGTCGTACTTGCACTTGCGCTCAAACTGTGGCGCTAGCGACGTCTGGACGCTACGCTGAGAGACATTGCTGGATGGGGCCGAGGACAGCGGAGGTGAGGGTGTGGGTGCAGGCCAGGAGACGGTAGTGCCTGTGTCGTCAGAGGGGGGTTGGATCTCAGTGGCAGGTTGGGGCACAGGGGGAGAGGCAGTGGTGCAAACCGGAGGCGGTGAACGGGCATCGTCCCACCTTGTGGGGTGCTTGGCCATCATATGCCTGCGCATGCTGTTGGTGGTGCCTCCCCAGCTGATCTTGGCGCGACAAAGATTGCACACCACTGTTCGTCGGTCGTCAGGCGTCTCTGTGAAAAACTGCCACACCGTAGAGCACCTTGACCTGTGCAGGGTGGCATGGCGCGAGGGGGCGCTTTGGGAAACAGTTGGTGGATTATTCGGTCTGGCCCTGCCTCTACCCCTGGCCACCGCACTGGCTCTGCCTGTGCCCACACCCTGACTTGGGCCTCCGCGTCCTCGCCCGCGTCCACGTCCTATAGGCCTACCCCTACCCCTCAGCATGGTGTATTACCAGTGATTTGATTTCCCAGGCAGGAAATAAATTGGCGCAAGCCTGCTGTTAAACGTAGCTGGCTGCGTATGATTTGTTTACTATCTCCACCCACCACACACGTACACAGAACGCTGAGGACTGACAGAGGCAGGGCACATAGAATTTTTCCCTTTTTTTAAAAAGAAAAGGCCCACTGACTATATTCAATCAGATAAGAAATCTGTTCCACAGAAATGCAGTTATATGAAGTGCAGCAGAGCGGAGACTTTTCACAGGCAGCAAATAAATTGGCGCAAGCCTGCAGGACAAATTGAATGTTTCCCTTTTTGGGAAACGGAGGGCCCACTGACTATATTCAATCAGATAAGATATGTGTTGCACAGAAATGCAGTTATATGAAGTGCAGCAGAGCGGTTACTTTTCACAGGCAGCAAATAAATTGGCGCAAGCCTGCAGGACAAATAGAATGTTTCCCTTTTTGGGAAACGGAGGGCCCACTGACTATATTCAATCAGATAAGATATGTGTTGCACAGAAATGCAGTTATATGAAGTGCAGCAGAGCGGAAACTTTTCACAGGCAGCAAATAAATTGGCGCAAGCCTGCAGGACAAATAGAATGTTTCCCTTTTTGGGAAACGGAGGGCCCACTGACTATATTCAATCAGATAAGATATGTGTTGCACAGAAATGCAGTTATATGAAGTGCAGCACAGCGGTTACTTTTCCCAGGCAGGAAATAAATTGGCGCAAGACTGCAGGACAAATAGAATGTTTCCCTTTTTGGGAAACGGAGGGCCCACTGACTATATTCAATCAGATAAGATATGTGTTGCACAGAAATGCAGTTATATGAAGTGCAGCAGAGCGGAGACTTTTCACAGGCAGGAAATAAATTGGCGCAAGCCTGCAGGACAAATAGAATGTTTCCCTTTTTGGGAAACGGAGGGCCCACTGACTATATTCAATCAGATAAGATATGTGTTGCACAGAAATGCAGTTATATGAAGTGCAGCACAGCGGAGACTTTTCACAGGCAGGAAATAAATTGGCCCAAGCCTGCAGGACAAATACAATTTTTCCCTTTTTGGGAAACGGAGGGCCCACTGACTATATTCAATCAGATAAGATATGTGTTGCACAGAAATGCAGTTATATGAAGTGCAGCAGAGTGGAGACTTTTCACAGGCAGGAAATAAATTGGCGCAAGCCTGCAGGACAAATAGAATGCTTCCCTTTTTGGGAAACGGAGGGCCCACTGACTATATTCAATCAGATAAGATATGTGTTGCACAGAAATGCAGTTATATGAAGTGCAGCACAGCGGTTACTTTTCCCAGGCAAGAAATAAATTGGCGCAAGACTGCAGGACAAATACAATTTTTCCCTTTTTTGGAAACGGAGGGCCCACTGACTATATTCAATCAATAATATATGTCTTCTGGCCCTGCCTACACAATTCTCTCCCTGTAGTATTACTGCAAGGCGCAATGCTCTGCAGACAGCCGATTTTGAAAAGAAAAAAATATGCAACACTGCTAACAGCAGCCTGCACAGTACTGCACACGGATAGATGTGGCCCTAAGAAGGACCGTTGGGGTTCTTGAAGCCTACACTCACTCCTAACACTCTCCCTGCCTAACCACCACTTCTGTCCCTGGACTATTAATGCGGGGCGCAATGCTCTGCAGACAGCCGATTTTGAAAAAAAAAAAATTTGTGCAACACTGCTAACAGCACCCTCCACAGTACTGCACACGGATAGATGTGGCCCTGAGAAGGACCGTTGGGGTTCTTGAAGCCTACACTAACTCCTAACACTCTCCCTACAGCAGCACCAGCAGCAACACTTTCCCTCAGCTAACTCACAAGGCATCTGAGGCGAGCCGCGGGAGGGGCCGACTTTTATACTCGGGTGACATCTGATCGCCCCAGCCACTCACAGCAGGGGGGTGGTATAGGGCTTGAACGTCACAGGGGGAAGTTGTAATGCCTTCCCTGTCTTTCAATTGGCCAGAAAAGCGCGCTAACGTCTCAGAGAGGAAACTGAAAGTAACCGGAACACCGCGTGGTGCTCGTTAAGAGTAACGAGCATCCCGAACACCCTAATATTCGCACGAATATCAAGCTCGGACGAGTACGTTCGCTCATCTCTAGACAACAATCCTCAATTTTGATTTTATAACTATTTGAAATCAGTTGTGCTCACCCCGTGTGTATCGTGTATGAGTGTGTTTCTATATATACACTAGCTGATATACCCGGCTTCGCCCGAGTTAATTTGATATAGGTGTTTACGTGTTGTTCGCACAGAAACTTTTATGAAGTCAAGGTTACTTTAGATGAACCAAGGAATAAGATATGTATACACATAGAGTAGCGTTAGATTCTCCTCAGGCTGTATGTAATGATGTCCCCCTGCAGAATGTGCCAACCCTCCCATTCTCCTCATTTAGGATCTAAAAAATGCTCATGCCAAATTTCAAGCTTGTATGACACCAGGAAGTTACATTAGATAGAGGTGCACTTACTTTTGCAATTAGCATAGAATAATCGAGTTGTGACCCCTTTACTTTTCCCATTTAGGACCTAAAGAATTCTTGTGCCAAATTTCACATTTGTACAACACCAGGGAGTTACATTACATGGGAGTGCACTTACTTTTGCAAATAGCATTGAATAATCAAGTTATGACCCCATTGCATTTCTTATTTAGGACCTAAAGAATGCTCATGCCAAGTTTCACACTTATAAAGCACCAGGAAGTTACATTACATAGGGGTGCACTTATTTTTGCAATTAGCATTAAGTAATTGAGTTGTGACCCCTTTACCGTTCCTATTTAGGACCTAAAGGATGCTCGTGCCAAATTTCACACTTGTACGATACTGGGAAGTTACATTACATAGGGGTGCACTTAATTTTTCAATTAGCATTGAATAATTGATTTGTGACCCCCTTTACTTTTCCTATCTAGGACCTAAAAAAAGGTTGTCTCAAATTTCATGTTTGTACGACACCGGAAAGTTAGAGAATTAGATTTGGCACATTAGACAGGGGTGCCAATACTTTTGTACTTAGCATTGAATAACTGAGTAGTTACCCCTTTATTTTTCCTCCTCTTGACCCAAAGAATGGTTGTGCCAAATCTCATGTTTATACGACACTGGGAAGTTAGAGAATTAGTGGTGAGTCAGTTAGTCAGTCAGTCAGTCTGTAAGGGCTTTCATATATATATTTATGTATATGTATATATATATATATATATATATATTTATATATATATATATATATATATATATATATATATATATATACACATACTGACGGGGGATATCTAAACATCATATGACTCGTATTCTGCATTTTGCCACTTCTCACCATTTTTCCCTTTTGTGGGCTACATCTCTAATTCTCAGCTGCAGCATCTATTTGTGTGTGTGAGTCTCTCTCTTAATCCGTCAGCCCTCTTCTCTCTCAATAGAATCCCATGGCTAGCACTTTAGTTTGGGTTTTCAGCACAAACAAATCTTTTTACATAAGCAATTTGCACTGTTGGTAGTTATCACATTTACTGTTGTATTAACACAAGTTCTCTCAAAATGCAGTGACCATTAAAAACTATTAATCCTGAAATGCAGTTTAAACAGGTAATTGCACTAGTAAGTATTGAGGAGGAATTCTGCTTTCTCATTGAACAGAGGATATGCTATTTCATAAACTCCCAAAGCACAAGGTTCTTCTAATCTCAGATCCAGGGAACTGTGTGTGGCTCAGTGTTAAACTTGCTTGATAGCACAGAAAATACTTTCATTCCAGGCAGGCTTTTATACCTTGTCATATAAATCTCAACGGATAATATGAAGTCAACTTTAAGCTCTACATTTTTATCACACTATGGTTTATTGTATATTCATGTTATTGTTGTTTCTGACAAATTTAGTAATATATGTATCATATGTATGCTACCTTTACTTTTCTCTATGCTCATAGTATCCAATATGATAACGTAGGATCGCTTATTAAATATGCATACCTGTGACAGATGCATCCAAGTTATAGGATCTGTCCCCCATAGGCTTACATGTTAAAAAAAATACATTTAATTAACATATACAATTTTTTACCAGATGGCATTGATTTTATTGCCCTAAAAAAATTACTTATTGAAGAATTGAAAACTATAAAGCAACAAATATAGAATTAAGCAGTAAACAAAAAAAGTGTTAAACTAAAATATGCTTTAAATTTTAGATTCTTCAAAGTCACCTGCTTTTGCTTTGACAGCTTTTCACACTCTTGGCTACTTTGAAAAATATAAAATATAGTCTCGTTTATTGAACACTTTTTTTTAATTCAATGGAGAGCTGTACCTGCTGTAACAAACCGGGTCACTGCAATATGGACAGCAGTACCTGCTTCCAGTGCTGTCTACACTGACAGCGAGCCCGGTCATCAGCCGATTGGTGAGAATTCCGAGCAGCGGACCTCCCCAATTAAGTATTAACAAACTATCCCAAGGATAGGTCATTAATGGCAAAAGTCCCAGAAATCCCCTTACGAATGACATATAAACAAAACGTAATCGCTGTTTTTTAAGCCTTGACTGAAATGCTAATTTAAAATTAAAATAGAAATAATCCTCTTTGTTTAGTCCAAAACTAAAGGTGTATTTACACACACAGATAATTCCTCAAAATTTGTCAGAAACTGACAGTTTTGAGCAATCATTTTGCATGGGTACTAATGGGCTAAATCAACCCTTTAGTACTCCATTGCATGTATTTAGAGAACAGCGGATGGTCTGTTCTCTAAATACATCACTTTTGTTCTCCAGCAGGACAGTTGCTGTTAACAGCTGTTAAAGAATGATATCAGCTGTTATCAGTGCTGCCCACAGACAACTCTGCATGTGGTCCGTCTTATCTTATCGTCTTGAGGGATGAGGATTTCATGTGGATCTGCAGTCAGCGATGGACGAAAATTGCATGGTAGGTGCACAATAGGCGCACATTTATACACAACGATAATCGCTCAAAGATGGCTTTTAAAAGGGCCTTAACAAATCTTAGGGTACAGCTACACTGATGGATTTTTAGCAGTGTTTGTCCAGCACAGATGTTGAGCAATTCTAAAGCAAAATTTGTGACAAATGTGCCAATGGAGAATGTTGATGATTCAATGCAGATTTCAGCCCTCACATTAAAAGGAGTTGAAATTGACAGTATAAATCCACAGCATAAATAAACATAATTTAAAGTCTGCACTGCATATCAATTTAGGCTGCAGATGTTTTTTGTATTATATAAATGATATTTTTAATTGCTTTCACTTTGCTGGTATTCTAGTGCCAAATTCACACAAGCATATGCGTATTTGCATACGTGTAGATTTTTTTGCTGAACGAATGGTACAATTTTGTGCGCAGTGGCAGATTTTACTGTACTTTTTTTCACACGCAGAGAATGTGCATTTACCCTCGGGAAAAAAAGACGCACTAGTTGAAATGACTGATTAGTCTAACGAGTTCCATCTGTGTTATTTTTCCTGCACAATGATGCAGTGATTCATGGATCTCCTAACATATTTTGGATGCATTTGTGCATCGCTATTGTGCTCTATGGGGACTTTCGGTGCGCATAAGCGCAGGAAAATAGGGCATGCTGCATTTTTTTCTCTCAACCAAAATGCACAGGAACATATATGCATGTGAACGAACACATTGAAGTCAATGGGTTCTATTCTCTGTGCATTGCGCAAATTATGTGTGCCCAAATACGCGTGCATATACACCTGTGTGAATCTGGCCATATATGCTGCAGATTTTCTGCACACAATTCTGCGGTGGAAAATGGGCAGCGTATTTGCTACGTGTGAACATGTCATTATTGTCTTTTTCAAAGAATTGTTTCTTCTCAAATCCATTTCTAAATCTGCTGTTTATTTTCTAACCTTCCCAACATATTTGTGTACAAGAAAATCAAACTATTATCTTGTCACAGAAACATTGTGTTTTTACTTTTGGTGAATCGATTGTTTAATGTCCAAGTGTAAATACATTTCCTTGGCTGTTTGGGTGTTGTGTTAGTTGTATTTACAGTAGAAGATTAGTAGATAAATAATGCTGATGCAACACTTCTACTTCTACCGTGCTGTTTAACTGTGCTTCCTTCTGTCAAATGCATTCTGCCTTGGTTTCCAGTCTCCATCTACTGTAAGGGCAATGAGGGGTAGCCTGGCAGCCACATATAGCAATAAACACAAATACTTGTCTAGTTACATTTGAACCATACTGATTACAGCCAAGTATTTCTTTTCCAAATTTTTAGTTTAGCTTTAGGACTTCGACAGACGAGCCTTTGTGCAAATATGCTCACGCAACGCAGCATATTTGCACATGAACAAGGTTTGGAGAGGGCAATAATCAGAATATTGTGTGCGTGTCAGCGCATCATACTGTAATTTTTGAGCTCGCAGGGGCAGTTTACACGCGAGCATGATACTCTTTCCATGGACTTCAATGGCTAATAAAACCTAATTAGGGACAGCTGTCTTCTTTCCCCAGCCTTGTCCTCAGTGTCACACCCTTCCCCTTGCTTTTTTTGAAGCTGCCATAGACATAAATGCAGAAAGATAGAGCAGATACTATCACAGGAATTGCACGCAAAAAATACACTCATGCGTACAAACTCATTGAGAGCAATGGATTCTATTTACCATGTTTCACGCACGCAAAAACATGTTTAAGCCTTAGGCCTCATGTCCACGGGGAAAATCAGACCCGCTACGGATTCTCCATGGAGAATCTGCAGCGGGTCCCTCCTGCCCCGCGGACATGAGCGCTGAAAATAGGAATAAATCAGAATTAACTTACCTCTCACACGCTCCGGATACTTCCTTCGCTGCGGCGTCATCTTCTCTCGTCGCGGCCGGATCTTCTTTCTTCGGCTCGGCGGATGTGCATGATGACGTCGGTGACGTGCCCCGCGCATGCGCCGGGCCGAAGCAAAATGATCCGGCCGCGACTGAGAGAAGATGGCGCCGCGGCGAAGAGAAGAACCGGAGCGTGTGAGTAAAATCTGATTTTTGTGTCCCGCGGATCCGGACGGCTTCCATAGGCTTCAATAGAAGCCCGCGGGAGCCGTCCCCGCGGGAGACCCGCATGAAAATGGAGCATGTTCCAGATTTTTTCATGCTCCATTTTTTTTAAAATCCCTTTTATTGACCATCCGCGGGTATTTATCTACCCTGCGGGTGGTCAATGCATCCCTATGGGGTGCGGATCCGCGGGCAGGAGAAGAGTTAAAATCCGCTGCGGATTTTAATTCTTATTTTGCCCGTGGACATGAGCCCTTAGGAGCAGCTTCACACGGGCATTTTTGTGTGCATATTTGCATGCACATAATTTGCATATGCAATATGCAGAGAATATAACCCATTGATTTCAATGGCTTCATTCACATACACATATTTTGCACGTGCATTTCAGCATGCAAAGCAATACACGGGATGTTCTATTTTCTTGCGCATTTGCACAGTGAAAGAACTCATATGGAACTTATTAAACTGATTGACCATTTTGATGACAGAGAGCATTGTTGCATTTTTTTGTGCAAGCAAGTACAGTGAAAAAATGTAGTTGGGCACTCAAATATGCAATGTCCATTCCATAAAGGGACAAATAAAAAACACGCGCAGATAAGTTTATACTTGTGTGAATCCGACCTTGGGCCAGTTTCACACAAGCGATCGCAATATTGCTTGAGAAAATCGTGGCAATATCACAATTTTGCTTATGAGATGGCTGAGCGTCAGAGCGTTTTCTCTCAAAAACATTGCTACTGCTTGATATTTTATTGCGTAAGACAGACAATAGGACTTCCTAATGTTAAAAACGCATCGCGTTGGGCAAAAATTGCAAGTTTGTGCTTTGCAATGTGATAAAAAGGAGGCTCCATAGAGAAACATGGGCAAGAAATGCAACATCGCATGAGTGGAAACATGGTAAATGTGAAGGAAACCATTGAAATGCATGGGTTTTATAATTCTGCGTTTTCATTCGCTCTTGCATAGCACGATTTTATTGCCCATGTGAAACTTTCCCTAGAGCATATTGCTAGAACATGATGCTTTTAAATTTTTGTCTTTTTGTCTATTCTCTACATTGATACATATGACTTAATTAAAACTTCTGACTAATTAGACTGCCAAGAGTGAGGATGCCTTAAAACTTGCGATTGCGAAAACACTGCATTTTTTTACGCAGATATCAATAGGACTTTCTAATGTTAAAAAACGCATTGCACAAAAATCGCAAGTTTGTGCTTTTTGTGTTTTTATCATTAGAAAGTCCTATTGACATTTGCGTTAAAAAACAAAAAGTATGAAGGCACCCGAAAAAGTCAAACATGGATAAATTAGTGTTCATCTTCAAAATAAACTAAAAAGGGTAGTTTTATACATTGCCTTACTTTTACAAAAAATGCTGTGTTTTTGTAGCTTTTTTTTTGCTAACTTCTGCTAGATAATGGCATAAGGCTGCTTCCAAATCGCAGCAATATCGCATTGGTGTTCTGTGTGATATCGCTGCGTCTTCTCACAGCGATTTTTTGATTTTGTGTCGCTACAAAGTCACACAGGGTGCTACAATGTGGTGCGAGTTTATAGCATCACGCGCAAGGATTTCCAGGAGAAAGGGTGGCTTAAAATATAAGCCCTACCCCCAAAATAAGCCCTAGCTGCATAAAAAATAATAATTAAAAAAAAAAAACATGACTTCCCTGTCATCTCCCTGCGCCTCTCCTCTGAAGCTCCCCAGTAGTTGCTTGAAATTCTCCTGCAGAACTTCCTGGTCGGGACTTTCAAAAATCCCGCCTCCAGGAAGCTCTGCCTCTGATTGGTTCTAGAGCGCTGGCCAATCAGAGGCACCGCTCAATGAA